>NC_090870.1:52937021-52954521 GCF_036669935.1 Montipora foliosa
GAAAATGATGGCGCACGTGGAAGGCTGATGAATATATATTTTCTTTCAAACATCGGACCGAGGTTGGCCTGCATGCGGACGTCTCGGAAGACTTCCGCTCGTCTAAAAATAACTTTCGTGGACATGACATATCCCAAGGGCTGGACCGGGAGCCTCCTTCTCTGTCCCCTCAATTTCTCTTGTTTACACCAATTTTAGCGGAAATACCAATTATTTCCAGAAATTGCATAAGTTAACGTGACGTCACGGAACACGACTTGGGCCAGATTTTCGAAGACGTTCCCTCCTCCCGTTTTTCTTTCGGGGGGGAGGGGACGGCTACGCATAGGCCACTGAACGAGCAGATAGCGACTTCGAATTTTAATTTGAAGTACCTTTTGTGAACAGTCTGTGCGGAAAACAGCTCAATTACGTATGGGGAAATGAGAAGCTACGGGTAGCCTACATTTTGTGCGAAGGTTTCTTAGCCGATTTCCTATGCGAAAAAAAAACAGCATTTCAATGTTTTTTGTATCTTGGTCAATATCCAGTTTAATTCTGGAGTCCGAAGTCCAAAGTTTAAAACTGTTGTCAACGGCATTGATTCTAATCAAACCCAGTACAAAGATGCTTTACAATTTTTTTAATGCTATTTAAAATACGTAATACTTTTTTTTAACAATACCGGGAGAATTTTAAAATTAGGTAATTAACCCGATAGGCATGCGATTACCGGATATGGCATTGCGTGCAAGAAAAATATAAAAAACTCTTTTCCGGTCACGCACACAATTCTTTAATACAATAATACAAATTTTCCCCGTATTCTCTCACGTGGTGTAGTGATCCTCTCGGATTCCTTTGAATCAGGAGATACCAAGTTCGAATCTTACTAGGGTTGCCTAATCTGAAAAGTGTCTCTACAAGGCAATAAAATCTTGCGCATGCGCTGCACAACCACGACCCCCCCCCACCCCCCCCCGCCCCCCCTAAACAAAAAATCAGAGCCGAATCCTAAATGCGAACAATCTCGTTCCCAGGGTGTCTTCTCCCTCTCCAGCGGAAAGGAAGAAGAGAGATTCTAGGAACGATGCTCAATATTTTCACCTTTCATTATTTATTTTCCGAGTTCAGTGGCTCATGGCAACTGATTATTCAATACAAACGTTTTTCTTGAAGAAAATTCAAACAAATTAATTTGATCGTAAATATCATTTCCTACGGAAATTTAAACCCACAAAGTGTAGTCATTTGCCTTCGAATTCTGGGCATCCCATGATATCGTTTTCAGAACATTAGAATTCAAGATGGCCGCCGTATTGTTTTGATGTCCGACGTTTTTATGTCAGTCTTTCTGATCAATCTCTCAGTTTCAATTTTTCTCATCTGCGTGATTGCACGTTAATTTACCCTATATCCAAAAAATACATAATATTAAACAAATTCTAAAGCAAAGTTCGTCTTGCAGTTACGTTTTTTTACAAAATGTCCGAAGAAATTAGAGGAAAACGCGCTTTTCAGATGTTTGCCGCTCTATAAGTAGAGCAGCAAACAGACATATCATATCATATATCTTTATTTACCTCGAATTTTTAGAGTAGCTTGGTGTAGCTAATATCTCCGAGCTTTTACCCTCCCAACCATGATACACAACAGAAGACAGACCACAACACCGGGAACTACATGCCCTGCTCTTTTGGACAATTGTGCGGGTTCTTTTACTTCCCACAGGATTATGAACATTGAAGGGTTGTGAGACGGGACCTCCGGCTTATCGTTCTTATCCGAGAAGACTAGAGAGTCTAACCATTTGCAGATGTAATTACATAAGCAGCACTTTCTCCTCAGTTATTTAAAGACCCTGAGTATTGGTCCGGCCGTCGTTGAACTCACGACCTCCCGCGTGACAGCCCGGTGCTCAACCAACTGAGCCACCGGTGCGCGGTGGAGACGAGTGTTTGTTGCGTGGAACACATCCAGATTCAAACGAAAACAATCATTCTTTTCTTGCAGAAACGCAGTGACGAGAGGATCGGAAATTAAAAACGACAAATAGATGGGCGTGTTA
This sequence comes from Montipora foliosa, assembly GCF_036669935.1. NCBI lineage: Eukaryota > Metazoa > Cnidaria > Anthozoa > Scleractinia > Acroporidae > Montipora > Montipora foliosa. Next base: position 52,939,069 of record NC_090870.1, read on the forward strand.
GAGGCAAACAAAACAGCACACAGAATATATCTGGAGTAACAATAAATTAAAATAGTCAAACTTAATGTAAGGCGAGGGGTATTTCAATTTAAAAAAACACAAGACTGTAGTTTTAAATGATGGAATTAAAACAAGAAAGGAGTCATATGAGTAATATCTTCTTGTATGAATATATTTCCTTTAATTAATTAAAGTGCTACTACGATCAGAGAATCATTTTCTTTTTTTCGTCAGATTTTGATTCTACACTGGAAAAATTTTGAGGTTTGATTTTCGTCCAAAGTATGTTTATTTAACAAATAAAGAAGCCTTGACTGTGCTTTGTTCTGTAAAGCACGCAGGAAGCGGCTAGAGCACGAAAGAAGTGTAGGGGGAAACACGAGCCGATAGGCTAGTGTTTCTCCCTACTTCTTGAGAAGTAAGAAGAAAAAAACTGCCAGAAAAAACTCGACTCCGTTGTGCAGTGGTCCTCCTTTTCATACAAGTAATAAGTCTATTGTATAAATTGGTTTCGTCCGTGAAAATGAGCCTTCTCCGGAGAAATACGCTTCCTCCGTAGAAATACGCCTTTTCCGCAGAAACAGGCCTCCTCCTTGTCCGTAGATATGCCTTTTCCTCGAAAATGGATCCTCTCCGTGGAACTGGACCTTCTCAGTGGAAACGCCCTCCCAGGGGTTTGGGGTATCAAGAGAACATGGCTAATTTGAACTGGGAAACAGGGGAACAAAAACAATTTTAGGGATCAAAAAGCTGGAACAAGTTTTAAAATAATTTAGGCACATTTTTTCCTAAATGTAAGTGCAGCATACCTCCATCCCCTTCAACCACCTCTACCCATTGTTCTTCTCGTGAAACGAATTACCAGTCCTCTGGCTGATCACCGATCTGTCCCGCCACTTCCTGCCATAAGTTAACGATGGCGAACTTTTGTGGCACTTGTGGGGAAAATCTCGGCCAAATCTTTCGCTCTACGGCACCGTTGATGCCACATTTTTGCTTCAAATGTGGCATAAAATTCCAGCAAGGTCAGTGATAGCGCTTTTTTTCCCTTTTGTGTGTTGATATTAGTTGCGATTACACACACTCTCATTCCAAGGGTTACCAAGGGAAAATTGGCTTGGTTTCTCAGCCATGTTAAGGCATTGTTTACTCGCTTTTTGGACATAGTTACGTTAAGAAAGGAAGCCATGGTTCAACGTTACTGAAACTTGGCATGCATTCTATCTTAAGGAACGTTCAAAGTGTTCAATTTTAGGTCGCGTGCCCTGCAACTTTCGCCATGTTGGCGTTTTAAAGTTTCTTTTAAAATTAACAGCAGAGTCACTCTCTCTGATAGGAACAGGACGGCTGTTCCAGAATCTAGGAACTGCAACAGCAAATGCGCGGTCTCCAAATCTTGCACCAGGTGCGAGGAGCCTAGAGAAGACCCAAGGGAGTAGCATCCCGGGGTCTTGACTTGAAAAAAATCTTGCAGATACATTGGCGCCATGCCCCTGAGAGCTTTGAACACAAGAAGGGCTTTCTGTTCGAAGAGAGATTGCTCAAGCTTTCGTCGCTCAGACATTCAATACTTTGCTAGTTCACCATTCTGTAGCTTGAACTGAAGTGGCAACGCGCGAAACAGATGCAACGAATAAACCATCAAACACCATGTACACAATATATTGGATACAAACAGACTTGAGCACCTACTGGCAGCACTCGTTCTGCGTAACTATATAATTTTAGCTTTATTTCCCATCCTTAAAAGCCAATATTATAACTTTGGTTTTGCTAACACCGTTGGTAAAAGGAAAGGAAAGGAAAGGAGAACCAACAAACTCAACCCACATATGACGCCGAGTCGAGGAATCGAACCTGAGCCACATCGGTGGGAGGCGAGTGCTCTCACCTCTGCGCCATCCCTGCGCCATCCCTGCACCCCCAGTCTAGATCAGTCTAGATGAATTTCATTCACACAAGGACTGCCTTAATGTCATTTTCAACCCATGTCGCCTTCAAGCCGCTTCGCCGTGAGCTATGGCCGATCTTGTCCCGAATGGGAATATCAAGGAAAAAACCAACTCATTGGGGCTGCAGATCCGGTGAGAGAAAGTGTGAACCTATAATACAGAAGATTTCATTATCGGAAACTGTTTCCTTTAAGCGAATATGTCCACAAGCGAAAGAGTTTTTCAGCTTGTTAAAGATTCACAATGTCACCTTTGGTGGAAGAAATGGAAATGCCCTCGTTACTGGCCGTTCCACCTTACCTCCTCAAATTCAAAACAATGTGTATGACGACGTGAACACCGACAATCTCGACCAGGAAACGCGTCGCCTTTTACCGCGGTTTGGTTTAATAAATGCAAGATCTCTGAAAAACAAAATCGACGAATTTGCAGCATCTGTTGTATGTAATAACATAAACGTTGCCGCTGTAACTGAAACGTGGTTTCAACATGATATTTTGGATAGTTTTATCTCTGTTGACGGATATGAAATACATCGAAAGGACAGGCAGCTAGTAAGAGGTGGTGGTGTATGCATCTACCTTTCACAATCTCTGGAGGGAAAACGGTGTTTGGACTTGGAAAGTCCTGATTTTGAGTGTATGTGGGTATGGTTACGCCCTAAACGCTTACTAAGACCATTATCAGGACTTGCAGTCTGTGTTGTCTACCATCCACCGGACAAGAGTGTTGAAGATCAAAGTCGCCTGCGCGATTACCTAATTAGCTCCACCGATGTCATAAAGAACAAGTACCCTGATTCTGGAAAAGTAATATTAGGGGACTTTAATAACCTATAAGTATTAGTGACACTATATCTAGTCACGATTTAAAGCAAATCGTACAACGACCCAATACAGGCGAAGCTATTCTTGATTTGATTATAACTAACTTAGATTCTTTCTATTTTCCACCACAGGTATCATCCCCACTAGGATCTTCGGATCATAATTCAATTCTATGGTCACCTTGTAATTATAATTATAATTATAATAATGTTAATAATAAGTATTTGAGGAGGCCCGTGCGTCGTTTTCCCGAGTCGAGGAAAGGGTGGTTTTGGCTTGTGGCCTTGGGCGTAACACCTGGTTTGGAAATTGGGGAACTAATCCTACCACAAGGAAGGATTACGTTTTTGCAAACATTGGCCGTGTAGCACTTATATTTGAAGAGACTAACTGACGAGAGTGTAATGTGAGTGAGGGGTAACGCTCACATGGTTCATGCGGGGTAGAAAACTAGCGCTTCACATTACGCTCTAGTCAGTTAAATCCTACCACAGACGAGTTGGCCCAGTCTTTTACATCTGATGTAACGGAAGCAATGAACTTGTACTTTCCAACCAAGTACGTGAAATGTCCCCCCATCGACAAGCCCCGGCTTACTCCGAGCATAAAACAGTTAATCAAAGAGCACCAGAGATCCTTCCATTCAGGTGATGCTACAGTGACGGCTTGGCGAACTTCGGTCAAAATACCTCAAGGCAAAAATATATTTTGCATAGAACTACATGCAACAAGTGGTATTCTCAAATTTTTGGAGCGATAAAACCAAAATGTAGCAACAAATTACCATTAGGCGAACAGTGCACTCGCCAGCCCGAATCCGCTTTCCAAGCGTAGGGAATTCAATGCTGGCGCTGTTGATGGAACAAGTTTCCACAAATTCCGCGAGGAAACAAGTTAACAACATAACTTGTATCGTATGTATGAGTTCAACGATATAACGATGAGAGATGCCCGGAAATGTCACTCCACGGACATTTAAAAATAGGTACGCAATGCGTACATGTGAGGGCTTCGCTGTTTTCCCCAAAAGGTCTGCCACACTTGCATCTCATCCCCTCAGCCTTTTGATACTCCTCCCTTACTCAGTAAACCCCTCTAATATTGGTTTGTTTCCAGGGAAATTTGCCAAGACCTCGCATTACGATAAGCACGCTCCCCTGCAACGCAAGATATTAAGACGAGTTTTTTTTTAACTTCGAGCATTGCGCGGCCAAAAATACCATAATAATCTTTTGCCGCCAGTCAATTTTAGTTGGAAACACGCGTGTTTCGCGCCAGGGAATATTTTGATGGCCGCAATAATCATTTCGACTCACAAAAAGTCCTGTTCCCTGGCTCATTTCTAACCTTTGTCGGAAGGATATGAAACATTTTGTGGTAGAAAAACCCCTAGGATGCAAATGGGAAATTTGCTTCAGTAGACTTGCCATGAGATGCGAACAATGCCGGCCGTTTGTCACAGAAGTTATGGCTGATTCTGACGGTTTGAGACGGTTTACTGTCGATACTATCTTGCCAAATCAATTCATTAAAGGTATGTAATTGTTTTACTTCTATAACCTAAGTTATTTCAATAACAATTGATACTTTAAAACTCTGAAATCTCTTTGAAAGGCTGTGTTAAAGCACAATTAGCGTAAGGGTCGAGCGTTAAGCCGGTCGAGCTCAACTTGCGTTCTCCAATTCATTGAGCGAGATTTTCCCTAGAGAAAAAAAAGCTCAAACGAGATTATTTGTGAACGTTATGAAACTGCCAACATTTCAAAATGAAGGTTTTGACTTCACCTGTTCTGTTGAAACCGTAATTTTGTTAGTTGTTTCAGCGTAAACGGAATGTACATCCTTGAGTTTTTATGCGTTTAAGAATTGAAAATAAGATACACCGTTGTGCGAAACCCATATTACTTACCTCGTTCTTGTCAGGCTACGCTGCAAAAATCTTGTTGTACCAAGGATTGCACGTCTTAATTGAAAATTTCTAGATGTTCTACACTTGATTTGAGCATTATTTGCTTTAAATGTATTTGAACCGGTTGTCTGATCTCGCCTCAAACTTGCAGGGTAGTGCATTTCTCAACTTTAAACATCGCCCTTTCAGCAAGAGATCTGCTTCCATTTGGTAAGTACTGGATTACTGATCATACTGTTATTTTGAACATCACCTCTGGTGCTTTCACTTTGCATAGTAAAATGCTTTTGAAATCATGAACTTTTCCAATCATCCGCGATTCCTTCGTGGCAGATATAATTGGTTAACGAATTCTTTATGGCAGCACTGTTTATCCGCTTTGTTGTAAGTTCATTGTATAGTGTACCAGACATATGTCACTACAATACAGAACGGTTAAGTGCAAGCTTTTCAGTGCTACCTAAATAAATGTGGTTTTGTTTTGAACCAGTTGCGTAATTTTAGTTTGAAAATACAATACCTCAATTTGTTCACATAATTGACATTCGAAACCACTTGCGTTCGAGCTTCCTTCACGTGCGAGCGTTCTTCAGCCTGACGGTTGTACTTTTCATATTTGGACACCAACATTCTTTGCCTTGTACATTATTTTTGGAAAGTTCACATCATTTCCAAGAATTTTTATTGCTCAAAAAAGCGAAGGTGATGCCAAAAAACTTAAGTTAGACTGCTGGCGTGTGGAAAGAGCGAAGCTGTTGAAATGTCCTGTTAGATGGTGTTGGAAGATGTACCACTGTAGCAAAAATATGTTCGTCCTGAATTTTCTTGTACCGGAAACAGTCATATATTATTTGTTAATGTCTTTGCTTTGCTCATTAATCCTGGAGTTATGTCTGGTTTACATTGGCTCCTCAGCATTTCAGCTAAACGAGTTAGCAGCTTATCTACCACGATGAAATACTCCGCGCCAAGTTTTGTGCAAATATTAGAGTCCTGCCTTCTCTGCCATTATTTTGAAATTTTCCGCAGATAAACCCTTAAAAATTGTACTAAAGCTTATAGGTCTAATCTCTAGGAGTTCACATTAATGTTTACAATGTATATCTGTCATAAAAGGCAGACTTGTTTTGCTTAATTGAACCACAAAACAGGTTGATTTCCTCCTCCTAATAATTCACTTATCCATGATTTTTGTTTTTCATCACAGGGGCCACTTTTATAAGATGAATACTCTTCACTGTCTAGATGCCATATGGATAAATTCTAAGACAAAAGCAATGGTTTCTGGTGGACGTTTATGACTATATTGGCGTCTTATTTTCGGAAGTGCTGCTCCTGGACCATACATCTTACTATAAAGTCTAGCTTTTGTTAATTCGTAGTCTGTGCATGATACTTCTTCTCCTCGACTGTTAGTAAACCTGAACATTTGCTTAATTTCCTTATTTGTGTATTGCTGTGCCACACAGTTTAACAGTTCAACCCATTTGGGACTTCCAGGTCTCTCTCTGGAGTAGCTGAGAGCTAAGAGCTAAGCCCTCCATGATGTTAGCATTTGCATTCACTTTTTCCTGAATGGAATTTGAAAGAAGTGAAGACAATGGCTTGCTCCTTTTACTTTTTACTTCTAGTAAGAAACACCTCCTAGAGAGTGAGGTTCGCATATTTACAATCATGTTTCCAAAACATTGCTAAAGCCAGTATGCGTGCAAAGTACTGATAGAGGTGAAAAATATTGTGATCTTATTTTTTTATTATCAAAGGTAAAGGAAAAATGTCCTGCCGTTGAATTAGTCAGTAATAATTACTGACTCTGATCTGATTATTAGAATGCAAAAAGAGTACTCTTTATAGCCTGGATTAGAGAACCTAGTACAGGCTGAAATTTGGCATTTTAAAAATACCCAAAAATATAAGAACCTGCAGAGCCTGGCAAAGAAAAAGAGGTACTTTTACAAAAAAATCACCCTCGAGAAAACTCCTGTTATAGACCTAATCGGCTAACTCAATGTTGTACCCAATTCAACCCTTTGGGAAAAAAACGTTTTGTTTCAGGTATTTCCATATCATTTAAATATGAATGGTACATTATAATGCAAATACAATACACAAAGAATCTTAATCTCGCGAGATTTGAATTGGGTACAACATTGAGTTAGCCGATTAGGTCTATTGTGTATATGTTTTCTTTGATTGGCATTTTATTGGATTTTCTCTAGAAATATGTTTTCCATAAAGCTACAGTGCAATACTGTCTACATATCTTATGAATAAAATATAGAAATTTATTGTTGTTCCTCTGAGAAATAAGAACCTATTAAGAAACTACATGTAATCAGCCTGAATTATGAAAAAATAGCCTCAAATATTAGAACCTGCTCAGCCTGACCTCGAAAATTCTAGGTTCTTATGTGTGGGTCTTTACTGTATTTTGCAGGGTTACCAGTAGTAACTTTTACCCTGTTGTACAAGCATGACAGTATGCCATGTTTTCAGTTTCGCGTGCATGGGAGATCCTTGAATTGTGTTCATCTTTTCATTACCAATCCTAATAAACTGAAAAACCAACTAGTAAGGTAGAATATGTATGGTAGAATTTTACCATGTGAGTTAAAAGAAGGAAAGTTTACCCCATCAAATTGGCCTTCAAGAATTTCCTGGCAGATCTGTTCATTTGAGGCACCCATGTTTTCAACTTCTGTTTTAAGTTCAGCCACTTTTTACCTTGTGCAGTTTTAAAGTTTGTTTCAAATCCTCCGCTGAGTTTGCTTTGACGTCAGTTCATATGACACTGGGGCAAAACCAACTTGATTTTGAATAGAATTGTTTGCAGACAGGGGCTGTGGAACACTTTTATTTACACTGGGTGACAGCCTGTGCAACCTTACATAACATGCACCACAGCACCTTAAACTGCTTATGAGGGCCACACAGCCAAACTTTTTTTCCAAAAAAGTTTTCTTAGCTTCAGGGAACAAATCATCTACTGACTTTGGGAGATATGTCCAGGTTTGACCCTAATTAGATGCACGCGGATTTCAATAAGCGTCACGAAGTGTCCCCTTGCTCTTCTCGCCAACTTCAACATCACTTGTGTCTCAGAATACAGACAATTTATGTCACAAAGTGTCCCCCAAATGCTACTCTTTAAGTGAAGACTAGCTGCTGCATTTACCCAAAGCTAAAAATAATGCTGACCTTTACCCTTACCTTATTGTTGAAAATAGGTAGCAAATGCTTAGACATAAAGGGACACTTTGTGTTGGATGTCAAAATTGGGCATGTGTCTAATTAGGGTCAAACCTGGACATAAGTGGACTTTGGTAGTGACTTTAAATGTTTTAGCTTGTACAGGGGAGTTGTGCATTTGGATGCTGAACATCAGAGGCGGATAGTGGCATTCCTACAGGCTTGACATTTTTCCTTTAGCATCATTTATGGGACGAGATTCTTCCTTGTAGGTTTTTTATATATACTACAAGTAAGTACTGATGAAGACATTGTTTACAATCTCTGTGGCTCAGCTGGGACTAGTTTCTTTCTTTCTTTTTTTTTTTTTTCAATTCGTCACAAAGATCAAACCTTCAATAACTCTTTTTTTTTTAACTTTGATATAAGCTAGACTTAACTCTAGTGAATTGGAAAATGAAACATTTGTGGCTATTAAATTTTATGATAAATCAACTCAATCGAAATTGAAAGTTGACAATTGAAGCTAAGCTGAACACAATCTAGATGTGTAATTTTAAAGGGGGAACTGAAAAGGAAACACTTAAACACTGGGGGTCTCACGAATCTTTTTACGGAAGAAGTGTGCGGGAGATAAGCCGAAAATCAACTCTAAAGGAACCTATCCACGAATACTCAATACCTTTCAAAAAAAAAAAAAAAGGACAAAATTACCTTTTGCAAGGTCTAGCGATAGAGTACACCGAGCTGTAACGACAACAGCGGTCCGAAAACGATCTGTAGGAAACCTCACTGAACCGTAACGCAAGTGACAGAAGCTGCTTCCACATCAACTTGACTACCTCTAACTCGAATATCAGATCACCGGTCACAGACAAGGCAATGACAAAAGAACTGTTCACACTATTTTAATAGAAGTATAATAAGAATTCATCCTAGGTTTGCAGTCTCAAGATAGTCCAAAGGCAAGTCTTGAAACACTAATTCTAGACTGGATCTCTTATTAGCAGAGTCGGAGAACTCGAAATCTTACGGCAGAAAGATCTTTTCGAACAATTTGCGTACTGGTTATAACCTTGCAAGAAGGTTAAACTAAATACGATAAATTCACCGCTTCAAAACGTTTTTCAAAGCTTTACAGATCTTTCCGAAGTGACTGAATGAAATACCTGTGTAAAATGGTTGGCTAATCGCTTGCACTCAACACAACTTCTACGTGCTCTTCCACCGCGACACAATATGGCCGACGGTACATGTCCTGAGTAAGATGCGCGCAAGCTCTTATGGGATTTTTGGCCGCTGGCGCGCTTTATTGCTCGATGTTCAAAAAAATCTCGTCTTAACGGTTCCTTGGTTTAACGATACTCTTAAAGGAATGAAGAGATCTCGCCGTAATCTTGAGAAAAGATGAGGAGAAGTAATCTTCCCAGCGATATCTCAGCCTATAAAAAAGCATGTGAGGAGTACTGTGCTGCTCCTAAGGACGCAAAAACTAGGCACTAATCTAACCAAATTGGAGAATGTGCTGGAGACTTAAAAAAACATTTTTTAAGGTAGTCAACTCTCTATGCAAAGAACGTAGAGATAATCAACTTCCACCCTATACCTGTCCGCGTCAGCTTGCTGATAACTTTGGTGCGTATTTTTGCCAGAAAATTAAACTTATTAAAGAAAAGATTCAACGTCACACCAAGGAGTCTGAACCTCTCTACGGGATCTCTCCTCCTAAAGCAAAGATAACTCGCTTTGACTATGTTTCTGATGACACCGTTCACAAGATTATTCTCTCTGCATCTAATACCAGCTGTAAGCTTGATCTAATTCCATCATCTTTGGTCAAGAAATGTGCCGACGAACTTGCTCCAATTATTGCACGTATGGTCAATTCGTCACTCGAGAAGGTTACGTTTATACAAACGTTGGCCGTGTAGCGTAGATCTAACCCGAAGGTCGTGGGTTCAATTCCCACCCTGGTCAGAGATTTTCTCTGTCCTTGTGTGGGCCCATTTCCATCAGTAGGGCTAACGCTCAGATGGTTCATATGGGATAGAAATCTAGCACTTCACATTACACTCTATTCAGTTATCTCTGTTTAAAATATAAGTGCTACACGGCCAACGTTTGTATAAACGTAACCTTTCCTCGTCCCTCAGGGTAGTTGTCTTGGTTCAATACTCTTCATCCTCTACGCCTCACGTCTGTTCTACATCAATGCAACTCTACTTGTCCTTTCGTCCTTTATCAGAATTCTCTACAGACGATGCTATTAAAGCCATGGAAGCTACCACTGCTGAACTTAGAACTTGGATGGCAAGTCATCATCTTTCACTCAATGAAACGAAAACCGAATTTATCATAATTGGATCTCAGCACCAGCTTTCAAAAGTGAACATTGAAGGTGTTCTTGTTGGTTCATCGGTCATCAAGCCAGGCGAGTCTGTAAGAAACCTTGGAGCCTTGTTCGATAGAACTATGAGCATGAACACTCACGTCGGGAAGGTTTGCAGCAAAGCCCTTCGTTGATTATGTAACTTATGGCAGATCAGGAAATTCCTTTCTGAAGTTACAACCAAGACACTTATACATGCTTTCGTAACGTCCCATATCGACTATATTAATTCATTGCTTTATAACATTCCACGCTATCAGATTGATAACAGTGGCGGATCCAGACCTGGAGGTTTTGTTGTTTTATGGTATTTTGGTGGCTTTGATCCAAAAAAAGGAAGGGGGGGGGGGGGGGGCGGTGGGCCTCTCCTGGATCCACCCATGAATAGATTACACCCGCCCGCCTTGTCACATTACATCCGCCTTGGCGAATTTACACTGGCTCCCAGTTCAATTAAGAATTCACTTTAAGATTGCTCTCTTGGTCTTTAAGACCCTACATGGTCTGGCTCCATCATATTTAGCTGAAGTGACCCACCTAAAGACGTCAGGTCGTTGCTCTGTACGGACCGCCGTACAAAATCACGAACGCACAAAAATTTCCGTTTTGAATATATTTCACTCTTTAGCTGGAAAGTCCTCTTTAACTAGCTTGTTCTTCAGTCATGTGATGGAGAATGAATCGCCTTCAAACGTATACTCGCATGGGATTTCCAGGAGATAACCTCCTCCTCTGTTAACTCACTTCGTTGCTTTAAAAAATGTTACACATATTATACCGTTAACAAGGTTGCATCTTTGTTTAAAGTATTACTCGCTTGAAAGAGTGTTGATTGTCCTAGTGTTTCCTTGCATGATGTGCCTTTAAAATTGACATTAGACCACGCCCAGTCAATATTTTTTTGTGATCCTGTATTTAGCGGCCAGTTCCTCAAGTCCCGAGGGTGTCTGTTATATACAGGTTCGACTGTACTTCATATTTTACGTAGAGATACATGCAATATTTATTTATTTATACAAATTATATACTCAAAGACCATCGCGTTTCTGATTGGTCATTGACGATTGCATAAATAGGTTGTAAGTTGCTAAGGACACAATATCCGCGGAGTAATTTTGAGTATATAGGATAAATAAAATATCGTTCGTGCATTTCATGATTTATGTTCATTTATTATCTTTTGAAAGTTCTCAAATAGACCTCATTACGGTTGTGTGCTTAGTTAACTGGCCTTTAAATGAAAGTGAGGTTGGTGTTGACCATGTTATGATACAAAACTCCATCCTTTTCGTATGTTAATGATGTTGTTGTCATGCTAATTAGTAAGAATTTACATAAGAAAAGCATTGAGGTTTCTATCGAAACAAGGTCAACTCCAGCCTTATTTTCGTTCATAGGCCAGTTAACTAAGCACACAACTGTAAAATGGACTATTGCACTTGCTTAACGGCTCGATAAACTTCAAAACATCACTCAAGCCCATAAATAACGAAATACACGAGCGATTTTTATTTGCTATTTTCTCAAAATTACTCCAAGGCCATTAGGAAAAATTCTAAAAGATGAAAATTCTAGAGAATACAGTTGTATGTTGTCTTGATTGGTATGCATTGAAAGAGATTTAATTAATTAAGGTGGTTCCCAAGAGTATTTGCGAATATCCTCACTACAGGGTACGAGTTTCAAAAGGAAACCCAGTTAATTTCTCTTAAAATTTTCCCTGTAGAGATTTACTAGTATGGGTACCGACAGGAGCCCATCTGGTACCGATATAAGACCATATAATAAGGCCAGGAACCCATGACCCGGAGCCTACAACTCTACTGTGTTCGTGTAACGGCGTTTTCACAGACCGATTTATTTTTTGATTGAATTTCCCGCGAATGAGACTCCCACAGGAGCCCGATGACCAATTACAAGAAATTAAGCTGACGTCATAGGGTCACCGAACCGGAACTGCCTTTGCTTTTTGCTTTTTGGTGTCAATTTTTACCGCGCACCGGTGGCTCAGTTGGTTGAGCACCGGGCTGTCACGCGGGAGGTCGTGAGTTCAACCCCGGCCGGACCAACACTCGGGGTCTTTAAATAACTGAGGAGAAAGCGCTGCCTTTGTAATTACATCTGCAAATGGTTAGACTCTCTAGTCTTCTCGGATAAGGACGATAAGCCGGAGTTCCCGTCTCACAACCCTTCAATGTTCATAATCCTGTGGGACGTAACAGAACCCGCACACTTGTCGTAAAGAGTAGGGCATGTAGTTCCCGGTGTTGTGGTCTGGTCTTTCTGGTCTGGATAGGGTAGGGTGGAGCACCTCGCATAGGACCTCGAGTCCTATTCGTACTCCTTCCCTCTGGGCAGGTTTGCCCAGTAGAAGAGACAAACCAGATGTCTCGTAAAACAAAACAAAACAAAACCTAATTCGCGGGAAGGGCTAGTCTAAAAATAAACCTACTTGTGAAAACGCCGTTTCACAGACGCTGTATGGAAGTTGCACGCTCCAGATGGGCTCCTGATAAGGCTTATTTTTTGGTGTCAATTTTTGGATTAAGGCCGTTACCATGGCAGCATCAGGCAGACGTATGTATTCCTATTTTTGGATTAAATTCCTCAATATTTATACTTTTATTCGGTGAAGTTTTTTTTATTATTTGCAACATTATGGAAATGATATTGCCTGACCTTTTGACGTGGTAAAAAGTCAAGGTCTTTCAGACGGTTTTGCCAATATTCTGTAATTTGTCATTTTTAATTTCTAAATATATTTCATTAGCTTTTACAGATATTAACAAATATAGGGTATTTGATAGGAACTGTATGTGGTTAGAACTGAGCCAATTTTCAAAGAAATTTACCGAAAAAATAGCAGTTAATTTCACAGATTTGGTCACGCTGACGTCATAAAAATCTGAAAAACACGCGCGTTTCAGGCCTTATGCGCCACACTAGTGCTCAGCTTGCGCGCGGCCCTAAAACTTTAAGGGTGGCTACACTTGCAATTTTCATCGTCACCTTTGTTTCAAATTATTGGATTGTAACAAGGGACAATAATCTATTGATGGTTTGCATCTGCCGTCACGGCGGCCATATACAAAACTTGTGTGGCCATTTTCTATTGTTTTGTACACCGACATGGCCGTCTCATGCATCACGTGGATGCAAACCACGAATTGTTACCCACAAAGTATTGATTTGTAATGGACGAAAATTTTTATACTCATTATCCGTCTCCAATAATTTGTGGGCTACAATTGTCATTCGTTACCATCCAATAATTCGTGGGTGACAATAGGCCTTACGCATGATAACGAAATATGCTCAAAATTCACCACCTAGCCTCGTTTGCACAAACTTATTCTCATTATCTGGACATGGAATACTGTCCGCAGGTGGGTATTCTTTACAAGTTTGCTCCTTTGGCATTTAGCTCACGTTAAAATTTACAAGTCGAGGCTTGGTGATGAAATTAGGTAGCCAGATGTTAACGCTCATAAGGGTTGTTGGTATGAAAGGTATTGAGAAAAAGGATAATGATTGCGGCGTTTAACAATCAGTCTAGCGTTAAATCAAGTTCTATTTGTTCAGTGTTCCCCTATGGATTCAACACCAGTGATTTGACAATAGAGTACTGTCAACACCAGTGTTACACTGTGTTTCTCTCATGTGTGACCGCAACCAAGGTCTGTGCAACGCCCACTGAATTTACATGATTAAGGCTGTTCCCCTCGGAATTGGGTATGGGTGGAAATCGCGTTACGTCATCGCCACGATGTTGGTGGACAAAAAGAAACGTTCTCTCATTAGCTCCTTTTGTTCGTCCACCAGCAATTCTTCATTGCAACATTGTTATTTGTGTCTCTAGAGATTGTTTGCAAACCACCTATAGGTAATTGCCTATTTATAGGGCGTTTTTCAGAGCATTCATTTTCTCTATCGCAAAGAAGTCTACGAGTTACATGCTGAGTCGTTTAAAGCTTATTTCGAATCCGTTGGTGATGTCCGACATCGAGGAAGACGAAAGAATAGCCGACACAAGAAGATAACGCGGTGAGTTTGCGACTTCCGAAAACCATGCGTTGGTTCAGCAAGTTTTGGACTTTTTAAGTATTAATGTCAACTCAACTTGATCCTCAGGGAAAGAAACTCGAGGCGAAACAGGCGTTCGACATAGACACGGTCCAACTGAAGTACAAAGAAAACCAAAAGCAATTTAAGCTCAACGTACAGCTCGACAACATTGGAGCAGATACAAGCATCAAACTGAAGAAACCAACAGCAGCAGCAGCAGCAGCAAAAAAGCTCATTCACAAGCGGAAGCAAAGATCGTCGATTGGTACAAAGTCGAAGAATACAAATCAGAACGTCAGGCTTTGCGTCCACGAACAACAGGCAACAGAAGCAGCCAGCCATGAAAGAAAGCGGGAAAAAGACCTCAAACGTGTCGATGAGAAACTGCAAAGGTCCGCTCACGCCTGTCTCTGATGATCAGATTTTTCATGGTAAGTCTCAGTAACTTACTTTAACAGGTATAATGGTACTTGGACTTCTCGTGCTACTCTGCAAGAGTATCCATTCTAAATGTATTGTACCGAATTTATTCACTTATAAGACGCACTCGGTTATAAGACGCACCCTAAACTTTCGAAGACGATTTGTGTCAAGTAAGCTAAATGAAATTTCACCTAAATACACTGTTATAAGGCGCACCCAGAATTACGGGAAATTTTGTTAAACCACTTACAACAATTGCTTCCAAAAGTTACTAATTTCGGGGCTTTCATTCTCAAAACAAAAGCGAAAAAGTCACAAATTACAAACAATAGCAAAAAAGTCACACATGGACAATAGCATAAAAGTCAAATCCTGAACATGGACTAAACCCGATGAGATTCGAGTTGCCAGCCACAAAAACACTGGATTTCACGGGAAACTGAACAGAGCCGACCTTTCCCTGCGGAGGCGGTAAACAGAGTTTCACGGTCGTCCTAGCAGTGACGGTTTCTGTACACAAGAAGGCCTGGATGAACGAAGAAGATTTGTTCATTTTCCTTTATCGGAGTATTTAATAGCGGCCATGACAATTTTTTCGAATGATTTGTAGTCAAGTTTGCCTCATTTCGTGGGAGGGAGGTTAGAAATTTGTTTCTGCTTTTTGGCACGTTCGCTCTTTGCTGAAATCACCTCGGCTTT
>NC_090870.1:52964521-52967021 GCF_036669935.1 Montipora foliosa
TGGTCTTGTTGGACGGCCATTGTTAGGAAGGGTATCGACCGCACTGCACCATTTTAAGGGCCTGTTTTCAAGAGGGAGGGTAACCCTGGTGCTAGGATTACCCAAGCACTCAAACGTTTCTTTGTTTTTTCCTGGCGGCGTGTTTATAAGGCAGATAGGGTTACCCTGGCACCTTATCTGAGAGCAAGGGTTACCCTTGTACGAGGGTAACGCTACTTGCCTTGTAAACCCTCTTCTAGTGATTTGGCTTTCTACAACGCCACTAAGTTAAATAAGTTAAACGATTTGCCGTTGGTCAGTTTTGCAAATGATCTCGAGGTCCGTAAATTTCAATCTGTAAAATAACAGTTTTCATTGGAAATTTACAGAAACACTTAGGTTTTGTTTGGTCACGCAAGACGGAATACGTCAACCAGGCACGAAATGACCCGGTTGATAAGGTAACCCAAGCTAGAAATTTTGCATTTAAACCAGGGCTATTCTTTTACCGTCTTGCTTGGGTAACCATTGCAACAGGGTAACTCTACCTGCTTGCAAGTGGGGCCTAAAGATGTAAACTGTCTTATGCCATTTAGGAAGCTATTTGAACCACGCTAAAAGTTGACCTTGATGCCTGGGTTTCCGTTCAGAAATTCCCTCGAATTAAAACAACGCCGACCTTGAGGCCGGAATCCAAAGATTTTCTTCATGATCCTTTTAGGTTGACTAGTACGAGTTCCGTGGAGCGGAGTAAAGTCGACTTGCAAATCGTCTTAAGTGATTTTAAAAGTCTATGACTAAAAAGTCGTTTTGAATGATTAGAAGTCCTTTTTAGTCTATCTTAATTTTTTGGATGGATGGCCTATCCGGGCTCGGTCCGTAGTAATATTATTTGAACCAATGTTCTAGATAAGCGTTTTCCTTCGAAGGACATCTGCAGCTTCCTTACAGTTTGTCTATCTGTCGGCAATGCTTTGGTACTCCGTTCCTCGTCACTACTCAGTCTCATTTAACAGCCCCAGAGCCCTTTCCATTCCCAATCATATTCTGAGCCGTAACCCAATACGGGCAGAACTGTTAACTGAAATACGGGATTACCGAGTTCAATAATTTCAATGGTTCTTTCTTGAGAATGGCATTGCATTTCACATTTACTAGTCTGTTTTCTATAGAGGCGGCAGTAATGTTTTATAATATGCAGTGTGATTTTTTGAATGGAGACGATTAACCTTAAGCCTGGTTTTCACAAGCGCAAGAACAAAAGCAAGAATAAGAACGGTTATTTCACCGTGAAAACGGGGTTATCTGGGTTTTCCTTGTGCCTGCGCTTATGCTTGCGTTATGTTGACGTTCGTTTTCACTTAGCTACATATGCTTGCACTTGAGATTGCGTCGCTAGTGAAAACCAGGCTAAAAAAGTAAATTTGTACATTGCCCATCACTTTTCCCCAAAAGTTTGCAGTTTTCTTTTCATCTTATTTTATTCTAATTTTTTCTCTACCATAAGTGCTGTTACGAGAGTCAGAAAACGTTCCGACAAAAATACATGCACACCTTGCCTATTTAAGCTAGTTATACAATAAAGACAAAACACTTACCTTTTTGGCCCGAGAGAATCTCACTTTTGCATAGAGAATAAGTCATCTTGAATGCGTACTCTTAGCGCGCTCCTTTTCACCAATCCCCGCCGCTTTCGTTCTTTTACAAGACAATCTTTGACTAACATTAACCGTAATTGTCTTGGAAGAGAGATGATTCTCCTGAGTCGCAGATTAATGGCCGCATTTACTTTTGAAATGGCTAATTCGTCGGAGATGCATTATACACAAAGGTAAATTTAGGAATTAAAACGACCACACGGATTGTACGTCTGAGAAGAATTGCACATCTCTTTGTTACGACGCGTAAAACAGAAATCATTGATCTCAGCAGAGTAACGCGTTTGGTCGCCTTTTTTGACCCCTAAGACAAATGTCACCAAATTTGGGTGGGTCCTCCGTGTAAGACAGCCACCAAATTTAGGTGGGTACTTTAAAATCTGTGTCACAACGTGGCTTCAGGGTTTGAAAAAAAATTAATAAAAATTTGCGAGGATTGAAAAATCGTTTCAAAAGCTTTTAAAGTGCATATGATAAAGAATTGAGTAGCTTGTTCAAAAACGCTTTCACAGAAAGCGAAAAAAGGGCGTTTATTTTATTGTGCTAGCTATCTTGGTTTCATCTTGATTCATCCAAATTAACGGAATTGTGACAAAATGGAATATCAGAGTGCAAGTCTCCAGTTGAGGAGCAACTGGAGAGAGTGCAAGTCTCCAGTTGAGCAGCAACTGGAGAGAGTGCAAGTCTCCAGTTGAGCAGCAGCTGGAGACGGGGCACAAGTCTCCAGTTGAGCGGCAGCTGGAGACGGGGCACAAGTCTCCAGTTGAGCGGCAGCTGGAGACGGGGCACAAGTCTCCAGTTGAGCGGCAGCTGGAGACGGGGCACAAGTCTCCAGTTGAGCGGCAGCTGGAGACGGGGCACAA
>NC_090870.1:52974521-52984521 GCF_036669935.1 Montipora foliosa
CATGAGCAACAACCACCGTCACGTTACCACAGCACCAACCTAGTTTACGAAAAACAAGGAGTCGCTGTCGACTGGCGTAAAGCCGCGTTACCCATTGACAGCCCCCCTCGCACGATGCCCAATCAATTCTTCTTTCTGACGGAATTGCACTTCGGTGGCTGTGGCTGTTACACCTCCAGTGACCGTTGGAGCACATACCACGCGACCGCCATTGGAGTTCGTTGAAGCCGGTCGTTCCTTTAAAGCGCGAACGTTGCCCCAGCTGGCTTTCAGTCTCCTGTTTGTAGCTTAGTTTAGAAGTTCGAAAGAACTAAAAGATGGCTTGTTAAATGATAAGCGAAAAAGGGTCATTAAACAAAATTGCATTTAGCTCAAAACTTGTGTCCCTTGGTTTCTATTATTTTGGAACGTTTATCCGAAACAAGAGTAAAAAGTGGCAATGAATAGGCTTCAAACACCACAACTCCTTTCTTTCTTTTATATTGCTAAGTCAGTCATTCCAACTGGAGAACAGGGTTGGTGCGATGGAGGGCGAACTCGTCCGCCAACATTGCGGCCAGGGTTTAATTCTAGAAATCATCGTCATATGTGGGTTTCCGGGGTACTACTTTGCCCACAGAGGTTTTTCTCCCGGGATTCCATTTTTCCCCGCGTCTCACCGCAAAACAAAATATTTTAGATTTCAGCTGCTTTGATTTGCTCCAATTTAGTTTGTATAACTGCCTCCCCTATCAGTAGAGCAGCTGTGTTCAGCTTAATAAGATTAATTAAGATCTCGTCATTTCATTTACCGGAGAAAGAGTTCCTCAAGAAAATCCTCTATCTCCCATACTTGGCCTAGAAGTCAACCCTTTCCCGAGTAGATTTGCGTATAGATCGCCTCCCTTGGGAGATTAACACGCCCACTGTCGTAAAAGCCAATACCACTTGCGAGATTTAGCACGCCCTCTGTTGCAAGCTAATCTCCCTTTGGAGATTCAGCACGGTTTGGAAATAGAATTCAAATAAGAATATTTCTCTTTGAAACGTTCAGTTTGTAAGTCGCTTTAGTACTGCATTCGCCATCAAACACGGTGCGAGTCAACAATTAAAACTGAAAGCGAATCGAATTTTTTTTTCATGAATATTATTCAAGAGTGAACAGAAGAAAAATATATAACAATTGAAGTTAATTTCTTTGTGCAAAGGAATCGCCCCACCTGTGAACATCGAACTACAGCTGATTTATATTAATTTTTCCATCGCTCGCTTGCTTCAAACATGATTAATTATAACTCTTTTTCAGTTCATTGCAAGTTCAAATTTCGTTTGACTCGTACAAGTTAATCTATTTTAAGCACATTTCTTACGATCGTTGAAGTTTCTTATCGTTGCATCTTTTGTAGTTTCACTGTCTACGAAAGGTTACCATAAAATTGGAAAATGTAGCATCCCTCCATGTAGAACTGGCACTATTTTTGGCTTTGGGAGCACTTGTGCTACCAAGTGTACATTTCTACACGCTTTGCAAAAGTTTTAGGAGCACAACTTAAAATACTGGGAGCAACTGTTCCAACAGAAAAGCAGAACTTAAGACATAAATACGTCATCTTCGGCTTTTTAATTTATTTTAATACCGTGTTTGTTGTTTTAACTAGTAAGGCTGACTTTTCGTTTTAGACAGCGATAAAATTCTTGTGGCTTTTAAATCAACTTCACTTCTCAATTTCAACAACAAATTATTATTACATGTTATGATCATGTTAAAGTGCATTCGAAATAACAGAAAAGTTTTCATCAGGTATTTCCTTTTCAATGTACACTTGCAACCAAAGAAAATATACTTGAAAACCGGAATAGATACACAACTTCATAATTGATAATAGACACGTACTTCAATGATTCCATCATGATCAGGTCACCAAGATCAGACTTTATGCTGTCGCAAATGGCAAATGAAACCTGCGCATTTGACATCGTTGTCGTAGGCCGCTATGTCTCGCGCATTCCTTTACAGTAATTCCGCTGTTGTTAAGTGAGCCTACACAACATGACGCATGTTGTGAGCATTTGGTCGCTAAGTAACCGGCGCACATGGTTTCGACCCATAGCAGAAGTCTCTCTTGCCGTACTTGTCACCCCAGAAAACACAAGAGACCTCTGCTAGCAGGAAACCATTGACTAAGGAGGAAGATGAATGCTTGGGGACAGCTTTACAGTATCTGCAGCGCATACAGTGTAAATTCCTTCTCTCGATCCCACTCCAGCCACTCAGTCGAATTCGTTTCACCCCGCTCTTTGAAATTTGTATATTTTTCTTTTCTTGCTCGTTGGCTCATCCTCTTTAGCTTTTTCGCGGACTGATATAGTGATCGGATGCAGTATCATTCGAGGCAGATTTACTCGCTTTTGGAGAATGTGAAGGCTGGCTTTTCATAAGAAAATTATTGAATACAAGACAATGCAAGCGCGGTTACTTAACTGGGATATAATTCACTTTTCAAGAACACTTTTCTTACCTTGAAGAAAAAGGCGCATATTGTTGACCCTCTCTTGACCTTCCACTGTCACAAACCTTTAACATGCGCAATAAGCGTGTGCTTTATTCGTAGTCTTCATTTGCATGTGTCAGCGGAGTTTTAACAAAACAGAAGAGTATGGGATGGAATGAAACATCAACAGGAAAAATGAACCTTCACCGGTGTTGGGGGAATTTGTTGAGAAAACTAACGACAAATAAACACACACCGATGAAAAAAAAAAAATTATTTAGGGCCAGATTTTGATATGTATATCTTTCTATTATATAGATACTGATGAAATACCAGGATTTCTCCCTTTACTAAAAAATCATATCTTCATCGCGGGCAGTGAACATATCATTTTTATCTTTTACATAAGAGAATATAGGTGTCGTCATGGTAACGAACACGATTAGCCAATAAAAGGATACTTTTGTGCTTTAATATAATTCTTCTCTACTACATTAACATTTTTATTGCAAAATTTTACATTATCATGATTTGCTTTTCATAACTTCCATGTCTTGCTTCATATTACACAACATGTGTGTTTTAGCGGCATTTCGAAAAATGAGTAAAACAAGTTGTTTAAAATCTAGACATTTCCTCAATATCTATATAATAAACAGAACATTACATGGCCTCTTTGGGATACGAATTTTATCTTCTCACACTGAAAGGATTTCTCACTCGTGAGCGATATCTTCTCACGCGTGAGAGATACTTTCAGTTCTTGTTTCGTGACGTACCACTCGGAGTTCGAAAGAATAGTCAGGTGAGAAAGCAGAGAGGCAATTCAGTCGCGCTGTATTTGAGCTTTTAAGCCGCACAAGTGCTATCAGACATGATTTTTTAGGCGCACAAGCAGAAATTTAGTCGCATGTGCGACCATGTGGTCGCTAAATTTGAGCCCAGATCTAATATTTACAAAGTTTACAAAGGTTTCAACCTCAACTCTGATCGGTTCATTCGAATTTGACCGCGCGCTGGCAACACGACCGTTGTTGACTTGTGACCGGGCAGTCAACAACGGTCGTGTTGCCAGCGCGCGGTCAAATTCAAATGGACCAATCAGAGTTGAGGGTGAAACCACCTTGCGAGTTTCCGTTGTTGACTGCCCGGTCACAAGCCTCTGAGGAAAGCCGAAGAGGTGAATTTTAAAGCAAAGTTTTCGTTCGTCACGAGTCTTTCGGCCGCCGAAACACACGTATTTGGAGTGAAATTTATTGGGCTTTATGGAATTGTTGTTTTTATTGCGATTCGGGACTTTTCCTGTTGAGGAGAAAACGATTTGTGGAGTGAGGTCTGGCCGGCGATGGATGGAGTTACCGGCCTTCCTATTATTTCAGTAACGGCCTTCCGGATCACTTCACTAAACAGCGTCAGAATGGCTCAAAACTCGGCAAAAGAGACAAGTTGGTCACACATTTGAGGTAGGAAAACTTTATTTCAAATGAGATAGTTATTTACACAATTTTTTTACGATCGGTGATTTTCCCATACAATTCTCTATATACACAAACTGTCGCATACACCACGTATTCAGCTTGGGGAGCCTGTGGAGGGTATAGCATTACAAAAGCCCTCGATTAACGCGGAGACACGTGATCTATCAAAGTTGAAGAATGTTCCGCCCACATCATCAGTTTAAAGACTTGGAACGAAGTCGACAAGCGCTATTAATATCGTAGTTCATTTCTTCGAAAAACAAAGCACCTATTGAGAATCCCGGAGAAAAGTGGAAACAGGTAGGTTTTTAGTAAAGGCAAGAGATTATGAAGGTAAGAGAAGTAATCCCTCATACTGGCCCTATTCCCATCGTAATCCCTCTTAGGTTATTTTTAGATGATATCAATTTTCCCGCGGATATTGTTACCGCGCGCGTTACGTGGAAGTTTCGTGGAGGAGGGAAAGTGCAGCAAATTCTGTACGATGCCACTCTCCGTTTTCAAAATTGAGTTTCATGGCCTGATAAAATTCATTGTCTGCAAGATACATGTTTCAAACATGCATCCTTGGAATTGCTTAACTGTCTAGTTTACAGTGATACCAATTTGAAGAATTTCCAATCTACAAACCGTGTTACCTTGGTTGCATTGTGTTACTTGTCCATTTTAGTGAGCACTTTCAAATCGTCTACAATTTTCTGTCGCTTACAAAACTCGTCCCCGTCAAGATACAGTTTGCAATCATATATCATGGAAATCGGTTAACTGTATAATTCACTCTGATACCAATTTTACGTTTGTCTAATGTAGGAAACCGTGTTAAATAATTTGTAAGAGGGAGCTATATTTTAGCGTGCGTTGCAAATTGACTTCAATCCGATCTTACGGTTTTAAAAATTTTTATCGTGCGGTCAATTAAAATTTTCCTGTCACGTGTGGTACTGTTTGAAAGCGTTAGCTGTCTAATTTATGAATGTCACAGAATTAAGTCACCATATTTAAGTCCGCTAAGAAAATCGAGAACGCGTTGACCAAGTCAGGAATATGTTACTTGGTGGCTGTAGTCCGCGATATTTCATTGTGTACAAAATTCTGTCGCCTATAAAACTCGTTACTTTCAAGATACAAGATGCAAAGATATATAATTCAAATCGCTTAACTGTGTTGTTTACAGTGACACCAATTTCAACACTTTCCAATGTACGAAACCGAGTTTAATAATTTTGAAAGATGCAGGTATATTTAACATGCGTGCTTTGCAAATTGACTTCCATGCGATACCACTTGTTCATACATTTTTATCGCACTGTCTGTTCAAGTTTCCTTTCATGTCTGATATTTGTCTAATTTATGAATATCTAAGAATTAAGTCGTCAGATTTTAATCCCGCGAAGAAAATCAAGAACGCGTTAACCAAGTTACTTGTTGACTGTAGTCTGCGAATTGCCAATGTTTACAAAATTCTGTCGCTTATAAAACTCGATCCTTTCAAGATACAGGTTTCAAACATCTATAACTGAAATCGCTTAATTGTCTAGTTTTTAATGATACCACATTCAAGGTTGTGCCATATACGAAACCGTGTTAAATCGTTTTTTTATTTAAGGGAGAGAGCTATATTTAACATACGTGCTTTGCAAATTCACTTGAATCCGATAACATGGGTTCAAAAATTTTTATCGGACGCTTGATTCAAATTTTCCTTTCATGTTTGGTACAGTTGTAGAGCTCTATCTGTCTACTTTATCACCATATAAGAATTAAGTCATCATATTTTAATCCCGCAAAGGAAACCGAGAATGCGTTTATTAAAGTCAGAGAGATCGTACTTATCGACTATAGACTTTCATTTGCCATTCTGTACAAAATCCTGTCGGTTACATTACTCGTTCCTTCCAAGATACAGGTTTCAAAACATAAGTCATTGTAATCGCTTGACTCTGTAGTCAACAAGTCACGTTCGTCCACAAAATGTATATACCCGCTTGTCTCACCATCCCCCGCCACTTTTGTTTCATGGTAAATCGCGAACGACGCGATCATTGCGTGGGAATTCGCTCAGCTGTCAACATTGGTAAGAATGAGGACATGTGATTGGCTATCAGTTAACCCTCGTGGGAATACCGGATCTCGCAGGAGATCTAAAAATAACTTAACAGGGATTACGATGGGAATAGGGCCAGTATGAGGGATTACTTCTCTTACCTTCATAATCTCTTGGTAAAGGGTAGTATTATGGTTTATCGCACACTTTTTGTTTAGTGATCATGAAAAAACTTCCAACAAACAATTCTTGGTCCAATTCTTGATCCAATCAAAGGAAGACAAAGTGAATGAATCGCATCTCCTGGCTCCGCGAGCGCTTCAGTCCAGGATTGTTAGCAATTTTGATAACCACTACCAAAACAAACCATTAGCCAATCACTGCTCAAATTCTCGTCCACGTGACATTATTGATCACCAACTGCGTGAAAATTCAATATGGCGGACTATAGGGTGCAACGCGGGGCAAAGAGGAAGGAATTTTCAATGCTTATATGACAGTGAAATACATAGAATGTGGAATGTTTGGGAAAAGTTATTTCGAGGCATTATTTTCAATACCTAATCTAACAACTGTTCCGAGTGAAATAACACAGTAAAGGAGACGACAACAGTTAAGCTAAAATGCACTGTTTATTCTTCGATACTGGGCATGATATTTTCATCAGTCATCAGTCGGCTTCTTTTTCTTGGGAGGCGAAGCTGGGGCAGTCTGTATAAAATAAAAACGAAACAAGAAAAGTAAGTAAATAATAGACCATATTCGTATTCTCGGTATTGGACTGGAACTAACTTGCAATGGAGGCTAATGCGGGGAAATCTTTTCAAATGCAAATACTTTTTAATATATTCCCCCGCATTAGCCTCCATTGCAAGCTAGTTCCAGTCCAATACTGAGAATACGAATATGGTCTATTTCGTTTTTGAAACGGCTCTTAAATTCAGTGCCGAATGCACAGGAAGCGATGGTCCAACGAAGGGGAAAATTACGTTTTATTTACACGTTACGACATTAATATTGCCAAAGCCGCTGAAGTGAATCTCTGTATGTGTGTGTACGGCTTAAATACCAAAAACATGTTACCGTACGAACGTGTTTGTAGCACGTCTTTGCACAACTTCGAGCACAATTTCAAGGATCATTTTTTGTTCTTAAGTAAGAGAAATGTATGATACTTTCAAATGGGCTTTAGTATTAATTTCTCTAGAACGTACTACACTTTAGACAGAAACACATCATTCAACCAAATTTAAAAAAAAGTGTAAATAAAATAGAAATGAGAGTCCTCTTAATGAAAACTAAATAATGAAGATGCAGGAAACCACATTCGATGAATTAATACACCAAAACTTCAAATCATAAAATGACCAAAACAACAATTTAAGCAATTAAACATCCACTGTATTCGGTGATTTAGCCAAATGAGAGTACCCTCTTAGTTAAATCAAATTTGTAGTTTTTTTGATTTAATATTTTTGGTGCTATGACGCGTTTTTCTCATTAAAACGTGATTATGACGTCACAATGACGTTTTTCGTTTTATAATATTTATTATATTTATTATATTTTGTCAATCACAGACAATCTTTCTTTACTTGCCTCTTTATGCAATAGCATGACATCATCAAATGTGGCAGAGAAATCATCTAGGAGATGCTGTTTCAGTCTTTGCTTCTTCCAATCTTTTGGGCCATTTACTGTTAATGAATTTTAAAATAAGTATGATCAAGTAACAACATTAATAAAAATGTTCAATTAAAATTAAACCACTCAATTAAAATAAGAGTATGCAAGTACATATGTTGTCAAATGTGTTAGTTGATTATGAAAACAGTCAGCCCACCCCTCCTCTTTAAGGCAATTGACTCTACAGCCTCGTTCCCAGGGTCTCTCTTCTCTGCCTCCATTGTCGTTGAGAGAAGACGATGGTTCACGCTGGTCACGTGTCTCCCAGAATCTGGGAGGTTGGCGAAATGTGTGTTAGGGGATGGGTGGCAATGTAGGCTTTGTTGACATTGCAAAGAAGGGAATCAGCACGCAATTGATTTTGTGGCCAGATAACCATTGACAAAACGTTTGACAGCAGTATTTATGTACTACACATATGGAACCCGATGTGAAAGAAAAAAAGTTGTGGTCAAATCGATCAGACGCCACAGAAAATATCCTCACGTTATTCAAGTTTTCATCCGTGTGAAGATCCGGATCAACGAAGAATGCTAATAGTTTGCGACAATTTTAAAGGAAAGAAAATTTTGTCGTGCAAGAAAACAAGCGAAACGGTTATCCATGGAAAACAAACATGTTCAGCGATCAGCCGGTGTGTTGTTATTTAAGTTCTCGAGTCACATATCGACCTCAAATCCATCAAATCAAACTGTATTAGCATGTGCAGGTATTTCATTTTGTTCTTTGATTTTCGTTTTTCTTTCGAAAGTTAAACAACGTGATTGCTAAGGTCGCAATCTCGTACAGCGAGTTGACAGTTTGACTTATGATATTTATATTTCAACAACTTCGTGTAAATTGTCGATGTCGTTAAGATTTTTTTTACCACTGCACCGCGCTTTAATAGCGTGTATATTTTTAGTCGCAGTAAAATAAAAGAGACATTTTTATCAAGCCAACGTAGTGTTTGGTGTATTCTTTTATGTAAGTGTTTGTTCTGAAGAAGCAACTTTGGCTACTAACGAAATTAATTTTTTTTAAAGCGAACGTCAATCGCCGCTCGACATTGAAGTAGTTTTGTCGATCACAAAAGCTCTTGCTTTTAGTTTGACCGCTTTTGTGGGAATTCATCTCCTCTGGGAATATAACATCAGCTCTTTTGACCTTTTTATTTTAGAAATGCCTCGTTAAACGAATATTTTTTCGCCCACGTGCGGTTGCGGGATCAAAATATAACGAAAACACTACCCTAGTGGAAAAATGTTTGTCGACGAGTGCCACGTGACCAGCGTGAACCAGGGTCTTCTCTCAACGACAATGGAGGCAGAGAAGAGAGACCCTGGGAACGAGGTTGTTGACTCTAGCTCAGTTTGCTATATAGTGAGGATATTAATGACATCACCTATTAATATTAATGTGCCAACTGGAGCCTTATTGGATTCCGAAACAAAGGGTTCTTTTGTTCAGTGGTTGGCTTTTTTAAATATCAAAAGAAATTTGATGTCAATGTTTGTAAACAGATATCTTCCTTATAAAAGAAATTTTATAATTATGAAAAGCAGTCCCCATTAAAAAGCTTTCAATGTGAAGAAAATCTGGTCCACAATCTTTCATCAAAATATATTTTGTTCAATTTACATGCAAAGTTGAAAATCCATAGACTCCGTACTAAAAAAAAATATCCATATACACACACACACACACACACACACACACACAAAGGATTTCAAATTCCAGGGAGAGGAAGGGTGCAGAAAGACCAAAACACTCAAAGAAACCTCATTAGAATTTCCAGATTGGTGAAGGGGTGTCAAAATGCACCTTTTGTGGGGGAGGAATGGACATTTTATGGAACTACACATTGAAGAAAAAATCCTGCTAAATAAATCTTAAGGCTTTTTATAAAAAACAGTTGTCAGGTGTAATTAAGCTACTGCATAATTGTACAAAATGTTAATGTTGATAAACAAAAAGGAAAAAAAAAATTATGTTTATTAACACAGCTAATAGATAAAGAATGGTTTCTTCATGCATTTCAGTCACTCTTCAGTCCTAACAATTTGGGGATTTGGTAATGATCAAAATAGTCCCCATAATGGACAATTTAAACAGAGAAGAGACTTGCTAAAAATATTCAAAATCACAAAATGTAGGTGGTAGGATTCATAAATTATAAATTGTGGCATTTGCATTACCTTGGTGCAAGCTTCTCATCTCTTTGCAAAACTGCATCATGCATTGGTACCAACCTCTGTATAACACACACATGTCAAGATGCAGCATGCTTATCTTTGCACCCAGTCCACTTCTTTAACAAAACCTGATCATTATCTATGGCA
>NC_090870.1:52994521-52997021 GCF_036669935.1 Montipora foliosa
GATCAGCAAAAAGGCTCAGTTACCAGCAATAAGAATAACTGAGCAACCCATACGGCTGACAAAGAGTAAGATTAATCGTCCAGGTCATAAATTCTCTAAGAATTTCGCTAACACGGGCAGTCAAATTTCGTACTCGTTCTCGTCCTAGAATCTAAAGCTCTCTTTTGAAAAAACGTCACTTCAAAATATAAGTTTGATTTATTCTAAGTATTTAACGATTATTCCATCTTGTTATATTATAGGAAAATTCACCACCTGATGAGGGATATCCATGCTAAATTTCACGCGAAAAACCGATATATCGGTTTGAAATTTATTATAATGGTAACCGAGTGGGAATGCGATTTTATTCAATATGGGCAAAATGTCCTAAAACTGGAATGGTATGGATTTGAAGAAAACATTCATGAGACTGAAAGATACAGTGTATAGTTTGTCCACGTTGTCCTCAAAACCTTCAATTTGGTCATTTCACTAAGTAGTTTTGACGAATACCGGAGAGCATTGTTCAAAAATGCTTGCCGAACGATCATTTTGGTTATTTTAACCAAAAATGGACAAGAATATCACTGCATTTTAGCTTTGTCGTTGCTGTAGCCGTCGTCGTTTCTTAAACTCCCTTTTAACACCAGGCCTAGTTGTTCAAACGATGGATAGCGCTGTCCGCCGGATATACCACTATCCCGTGGACAAGTAGTAGTGAAATCGATTGCGCTATCCAATGGATAGTGATTTATCCAGTGGATGGCGTTATCCACCTTTTGAACAAATAGGGGCAGATTGGTGGAACTCGAAAACACGAACATAAGCTCAGTTCAATAGAATTTTTCATTTGTTTGTTTATTAGTATTCATGGTCGAGCTGCAGAGAAATAAAAGCTTACAACGCGAAAGCTGTGAGTGGTGTATACACCATTTATCTGGAAGGCTGTACTGAGGGTATCGATGTTTACTGTGAGATGGCATTGGAAGGCGGCGGCTTCACCTTCTTACCTCGCCACTTTACTCGTATGCAAAACGCTCAAGGAATTGTCGACGCTTTGTTCACTGACAAGAAGAAGGTCTTGCTCAAGTTGATGCACCGTCACCAGAGAACGGAGTACTACACTCTTATCAAGCCACTTGATAACTGGAAAAATGTCGACTTCGGCGTCAGAGTGAATGGTTTCTCCGGTTATACCAAGCCGTTTAATTACTTCATGCACGATTACATCTTTTTGGGCATCATTCCACGATCATTGGCAGCCCAAAGAAACGCAATCCAAGGCTTCACTTCCAACAATCGCACAGTTAGTTTTCGAAACTGCGACGGCAAGCCAAACAGCTACTTTGCTTTCATGCCAAACCATGAGCAACAACCACCGTCAAATTTCCATGGCACCAACCTAATTTACGAAAAACAAGGAGTCGCTGTCGACTGGCGTAAAGCCGCGTTACCCATTGACAGCCCCCCTCGCACGATGCCCAATCAATTCTTCTTTCTGACGGAGGTGCTCTTCGGTGGCTGTGGCTGTTACACCTCCAGTGACCGTTGGAGCACATACCACGCGACCGCCATTGGAGTTCGTTGAAGCCAGTCGTTCCTTTAAAGCGCGAACGTTGCCCCAGCTGGCTTTCAGTCTCGTGTTTGTAGCTTAGTTTAGAAGTTCGAAAGAACTAAAAGATTGCTTCTTAAATGATAAGCGAAAAAGGGTCATTAAACAAAATTGCATTTAGCTCAAAACTTGTGTCCCTTGGTTTCTATTATTTTAGAACGTTTCTCCGAAACAATAGTAAAAAGTGGCAATGAATAGGCTTCAAACACCACAACTCCTTTCTGTAGCCCCAACCTCCGAGACCCGGAAGCAGTCAGTCGTGACACAACGAAGAATTAACGGACACAATCGGAACTGATGAAAGATTCACCAACCCCGTTTTTGTCCATGGTTTCCTTGTCTCCTCTCGGCTGACTCCGCCAAGAACTTCGAGGATGATATATAACCCCTTATATAATAAGTTCAATAATGCACTCATTTTGATAGGTTTTCACCTGTGATCTATCAGAGGGCAGACACAACTGACGTCATCATCAAGAACTTTTAATTCCCTATTATACAGAACAAATAGATTCCATGTTGTCGTGCGTCTGTTCAGTGATAGATCACAGAAGACGCAAAGATGTGGTAAGAACAAAAAGGTGGCACAGGAGGCGACAGCTGAGTGTGTCACATTTTTTGTTCTTTCCACATTTTGACGTCATATGTGATTTGTCACTGCACAGACGCACTTCAACAAGGAATTTATCTGTTATATGGAGATTGAAATGACAACGTTGCGGTCAAGACCTTTAATTTGGCAATTTTAACTGGTTATTTCGTAAAGGGCGGAAAAAAGTTTTTAAATGCATGCTGCACGTGTAGCCACCGTGACATGGGTCTCACATGGCACTGACCAAGGCGACCAAAGGAAAGGAAAGGAACTTTATTTAAGTGTCTAGTTGTGCTAGGGCTGGAGCACTGATT
>NC_090870.1:53012021-53019521 GCF_036669935.1 Montipora foliosa
TGTTGTGTGTATGTTGCATGCATTATAGGCTTACATACATACTTAATTGACCACTCCCCATAGGGGCTTTTCAGGGCAAATGAAACAGAATCACGACAGAACATTCAACAGCAACTAGTAAGACTCCCAACTGGCCGGAGGCAAACCAGTTGGCTATTTACAAGTGTAGTCGAGAAGATGAACCAGGGACCACCAGGAACAAATTCAACTAGTGGTCATAACGTGTCTTGAACCCGGGATCCCCAGATCTCAAGGCAAGCGCGCTAACTACATCATTTACACAATGCAAAAAGCCGTATGTACAACCCCTTATGTAACTGGTTGCATACTTCTTTACATTTCTGTTAGGGTGACAAATGACTTAAAGGGAGTCAGGGTGCAGTCAGGGTCCCACCTCTGTGACCCCGATTCAACTCTGGCTCGGGTCATATGTGGGCTGAGTTTTAGTCTATCTCAATCTGACTCCGAGGGTTTTTCTCTGGGTACTCCAGTTTTCCTCCCTCCTCAAAATCAATTCCCGGACTATTCCATCAGACTGTGGTGCTGTGCCCCGAGGTCATACATGGGTCGTGTTCAGGGGCCGAGCGCCTAGCCAGCAGCACAGCTCCTTCAGCTTGAACTCGTTGAGCTGCGCCCTAAATAATTCAGTCTCCGACTGCGAAAAGGGCGATTAGCAGGTCAGATATTATATTACAATGTATTATTAGTTGCACAATATCAACAACTCATTCATTCCACTGTATTTACTTATAAGTAAGAATAAGTAGAGCTCCTTCCTTCCTTCAATTTACCTTGCAACTAGCCTGTCTGCAACACTGAGAAAGATAAAAAAGCATACATCATTCCCTGTGAATGCTTGATGCCCAAAATGAACATTGACCATTTCATATGTAGATAAACTGTAAACCTGCATGGTGATATCATTGGAAATATCGGGGGGACTGTCCTGAGAACACGACTCAGCTTTAGGCTTCTCATCTTGCCACTGCCAGCGACGACAATTAACATAAAGGTACTGTTGGTCTAGAGACAACTTCATCCCATTTATGTGCCCATTGGTTTCAATGCAATGTTCCTCCAAAGTTTGCCATAAATCTTGGTCAATTCCAAAATTATCTGTGAATGTTTTGCGCTGAATCCACCTGAGCATAATCTGATGAGGAACATAATTCAGAGTGCCATGTGTAAAGATCAGACAAAACTTATCATTCTCTTGTGATCCTAATGGCTTTGCAACAAGAAGAGTTCTCACAGAGCTACAATTGTAATCAATGACCTGTGCCAGTGTTGTTTGATAATCAGGTTTGTCAACATAGTTCAAGCACAGTTCAGAAACTGAAGTGTGATCAGCACCAGATGGGGCAAATTCAAACTTTCCCGATATGTAGCTTCTCTCAGTCAACCATGCTCCATAAACATCATATGGTACGCTTTCAACCTCATGAATCAGCTGCACACCAAGTGTATTTTCTTTCTCAATTTTTAATATGATAATTTCACCTGAAAAAAAAAAACAAAAAAAAAAACAAAAAACATGTTTATTACTTTAAAGTGGACCCCAACTCAATTTCTTTTATGTCTACAATATTAATTAATTTATTAATGTGCCCACCAAAAGCAAACATGTTTTACCATTCTTACCTCAAATTTCTGCTTTTTACCTGCTGGGAAAGACACAAAGTTATCAAAACAAGCATTAATTTGGACCCACAACAGTGATGTGAGCTCTAGGCATGGGTCCATTCTCAATTTTATGTCACAAACTGCTTTGCAATGCAAAATTTTTTTGAAAACCAGCATGCAAAGCAGATTGTAACTTTAAAAAAATTAATGGAGAATAGACGCATGCCTCTGGTTCTGCCAAGTTTGCGTGGCTTGCACTGCACAGAAACAGCGAAATTCTGACTAACAATGGTGAGATACATGTATGTTTGCTTTGAATGGGAAGATTTATATTAGGAACAAAAAATATTTGAGTTTTATGTGCACTTTAACCCTTTGACACGGGTCACACCTAAACCAGCCTAAACCAGCCAGACTTAGTATCTTACTCTGGCTGACGCCAGACGATTTTACTTGTTAGTGGGGAACCCCCAGGAGTCAATGGATTAACTGTGCCTGAACAGAAGAGCTTCTTTTCAGCAACATTTGATGCTAATTACATGTATGTGACCATACTGTATTTACTCAAACAAGCGCCGCCCCAGAATAAGCGCCGCGGTCCCAATGAGACATTTATTCGAGAAATCTCTTCAAATTAAAAAATTTATATACTAAATTCCAACTCTAACTCAGCATGGGGAATTTCTTTGCATCAAAACCGATGTTCTTCAGTTCAAAGTGATTGTATTTCACTGCTAGTCCATTAAGTAAAATGCTGTAAGAGTCAAATGGTGACTATCAAATGATGCTTCTCTTAATCTCCGTCCAATTTTTAAATAAACGCCACCCTAAAATAAGCACCTCCCTCAAATAAGCGCCACCCTTGAGGCACGAAAAATTAAGTAAGCGCCGTGGCGCTTATTCGAGCAGATACAGTACAGTGAATAAAGGTCATTCAAGTGTGTTACAAAGGGGGTGGCAGGAGCACTAACCATTATAACTTGCAACTCTTTTCCTTGGAACAAAGCTGGGGATTTTAATTTAGGACACCATTTTTATGCCCAAATATGGACAAAAATAAGATTGAAGTTGCACGCACGGGAAAATGCACAAGCTACTTTACATCCAAAAAAGGAATTTTTTTAAACTCAAAATACCCCAGCTCTGAACCACAGTTGAACGCTTCAAGGTCACGAGCTTCTGCTTGCGTGGTATAGTCTGTCATCACCACCAAAAATACAAGAAATTGAAATGCAGATACAAATAAAACACAGCTGGCTTCGTATAGGTTTGTGACATGTCTCAACAGACATGGAGCGGATTCACAGCCACCGTCATAACTGGAAAACATTAAGGTGGTTCTGAATCCACTTCAGATAATTTTCTTTAACATTCCAGAAGTTTATTTTTAGCCTGCTAATCATTTTATGCAATCCTCATTGGGGGGTCAGTGAGTTTGTTATTGAGATATGACCATTTAAAGACAAAAAAGAGGGTGCTTCTGAATGGTTCTTTTGTTGCCATGGTGACCTATGACATCACATTACCAGCACTGAGTGCATCTTGTTGAGCAATTATGATTGGCATTTCATATGGCAGCACAACATTGCTGTTACATGAAAAAGTCTTATAGAGCGGTCAGCGTAAAACACAGACTGCAGACTGCAAACCGGGGGTAAATATGTAGACTGAGGTTACAATTTAACTGTTAAAAAAGCTCACACCCATTATAAATGCTAACAGTTAAGCTAAATATTGTTTTAGGCCTAATTAGGCCTAAGGTTAGCATTTCTAAGGGGTTTAGGCTTTTTCAACAGTTACGTTATAACCTCAGTCTGCATTTTACCCCTGGTCTGCAGTCTGCAGTCTGCAGTCTGCGTTTTACACTGACCAGATATAGAGTAGATCTTTGTAATAAAAAGTTCCCTCTAAATTGCTGAAACTGGTTTGAGCCACCTTAAAATGAAATGGTGCAAGAGGACGACCCTCCTTCTCCCATCTTGGTGTGTCTGTCTAGCGTAGATTTGATGACTTCTATAACAGAAAAATGTATATTAATTGGCTAAGCATTGAAAATGACTTGAGCTTACCCATAAAATTTATCCCTCTTATTTTTTTTGTTCCAGATACGAGAAGCAAAGTGTCATTTGAATTAAACTCTGTCAATTGAACATAATCCCAGTTGTGATGCTCGGCGAAGTTTATTTTACATGTATCTTTTGAATTAAAACGACAATCATCACTAATAAGCCAGAGAATGACACTGCAATCCTTTGAACTCGAAGCCATAAGTTGGCCATCGTGTGAAAAAGCGACGTGCAACACTTCATCCGTGTGCATTTTGAGGACTTGGCTTTCAATCAATGGTGTGTTAAGATGAATCCATTTAAATTCTTCAAGCCAAGTAGGTGCTCTTAAAAGACCTAAGATGTCTTGCACTCCAATGTCGGAATGACTTTGAAGAAGATGTTTCCAGAGCAATTCGTCTCTGGACACACGGTACCAATTTCGACATACTTCGCTGCCGTGTATAATGTCCTTCGGGGAAAGAAGGCCAAAGATGCGAAGAAGCAAACTGTCCGGTAGATTAGCCCAAAGGTTAAACGAGGATGTAGGTTGTGACAAAGACATCATCTGCTCGATAACATGTCTATTTATAAATTTTCTACAAAAATATTTGGGTGTGATTTTATGATGAATCAGCCATGTTTGGTTCCCAAGCTTCCATCATCTGTTTCCAGGCTCCGCTCTTCTAAAAAGGGAACGGTTTTTCACATCCGCCATTGCGAAGCAGTTCCAGAATTCGTGAGAGATTCTCTACTTGTGCGCCTATTTCAGGGTTGTTCCCTGAGTCATATCATCGTTGAAGACACCGTCGCGCTTCTGGAGTAGTCGGGGGTTAAAAAAATGATGAAGATATCGGTGAAGACTCTAGATTCACAGACCAAAAACTTCACAATTCCTGGGACGGTAAGGATCTGTTTAAGAAGTGTTTTCACTTTGTGTGCAATGTGGTGACCTCAAAATAGCTTTCATTGGTTACGTGAAATCTTGAGTTCTTCAAGCAGTGAGTTTCACTTTGGATGTTTATCACAAGCTTCGTTTACCGGCAAGCTTACTTGACTGCGTTAATTAAGTTACGCAATGGCTCATATATATTTTTCCTCTGCTAGCTGGCTGTGTTGCAGACAGTTACAGTTGTTTTATGTTCGAAAGTAGGTGAGAGGAAGTACAAGGTATCCGTCATTCTTCGTCTTCGCAAAAACTCAATCGCGGTGTTGTCTTCACGGTAGCGGCAAGTGTCAACACAATCGTTTTGAATACCCAGCTTCCGCCTTGATAATGCATTTTGGGCGAGTTAATTTTTCTTTTGTTTCTCTTTGCAGATTACAGTGAAGGGATTTAAACAACACATTGCATCAGAAGTTGTAAGTAGTGCCTGCAAATTGCAATTTATGCCTACTACCTTTAATGTTATATAAAACAACATCGAAATGGGTGGCTTGCTGTACCTATCTCGAAGGACTTGGCGACGAATAAAGAAACTAATGCGAGATCTGTTGTTTTTGCCCACCAATCTGGCAGCGATGATACAGACTAGGAACCACCAACATATTATAGCAAAGATGTTGTTGAACTAAAAAAAATCACCAATCAGACAGTTGATATTAAAATAATAATTATTATCTGCTAATAAAAGTAAAGGCGACTTGTGGGGTTTAGGTGGCTGTCATTTTAGGACATCACCGCCATGTTGGTGGACGAAAACAAAAGATCTCTTATTAGCTCCTTTTGTTCGTCCACCAGCAATTGTAAATTGCATCAGTGTTATCTGTGTCTCTACAGACTGGTTGCAAACCGCCTAAAAATTATAATACTTACTGAGTCTTTAAGCCAGCACTTGAGAAAATCCCCGTCCAGCCGTCCGGGACAAGTAGATATCACCCTCGGAGCTGGGAAATTGAAGTTAAAACTTTTTTCTTCACGATAATAAATCGGGAATGTTTGACAATAAAATTTGAGGAGCTGAAGCTTAGTCATCAGAGATATGAATTAACTTAATTACGTCTTATTTATCTTGTCCATGAAAGTTAGCCATTTGCAGACTTCATACCTTGAGATATTCTCCTGTATGGAAAATCCACTACCTTCAAAGGATAAATTAAACTCCAAGATAAAAGTAGACTGTGAAACCTGCATAGTTTCCTACCACGTGTATCTGACCTTTATTTACCACAATCAAATTTCCTTCTCAACTTTTTGTATGGTTTGCAAAAGATAAGCTGCTCTACCTAAGAGAAAAGTAAGAGGCAAATTGATGTTAACTGCCCTAGCAAAATGTTAATAATAATAATAATAATAATTATTATTATTATTATTATTATTATTATTATTATTATTATTATTATTATTATTATTATTATTATTATTATAATTAATTATAATTATAATTGAAAAAAAAAACCTTCCATTAAAGTAATAAAAAGTTTGTCAAAGAAAATCTGAATCCATATGCTCTTGTTAGCTGGCTTTAATCCGCAGGAAATGGATTTACATGTATATACTGTAGATAAGTAAGAGAAAATGAAGATAACCAAATAAATGATATGAATTTGAACGTTGAGGATTCCAAAACTGAAGAATTTATTTAATTGCATTTTCCACACAAGGCATCGAGCATTTAATTCAAAGAAACATGTGAATATTCAAATTAGGTGTATTTTGTTGTGCAATGTACATGCATACCGAAAGAGTAGTGAAAAGAAATCCCCAAAAAGTGCTTAAAAAACCATGCAAGGAAGACCCTATCACAGGGGCTGCAGAGAGAGAGGAGCTGGAGCTGGGTTGGGTTTGCTGACAGGCTTGAAATAAGCGAAAAAGTCCAGTCACAATTTTGCGATAAGATATGAAAATGTAATCGCAATTTCGCAACATTTAGTCACAAAGATCGTCACAGTGTAGCAATACAAAATATGAGCCCACAATACTTGTGTTGAAAGAAACCGCTGAAAGTGGTGAATGATATCGAAGTAATGGAGTTGTGCACGTAACATCGCAGCGAAATTACGCTACAATTGCGCTATCTTGAGATTGAAAGAAAACTCAAGGCGAGAAACAAAATAATTTTGTGATTTCTTCATTTATCTTAGTAAAAAGAGCAGCAAAGTGGCAACTGCTAACCCTTTTGTTTCGAAAGAGTGAAGACGAAAACAAGTCGCAAATTTGCGACTTCTCCAGATATTTTAGTCGCAAATGCGACTGTATTGGTCGCAATTTCAAGCCCTGCCCCCCACTTTCAAACCTACTCCACGGCCCCTGTATCAGCAATTAATTAAGCTAAAAAAATGTAAATTACATATTGCTGTACTTCACTTGAAAATTTAATAACTTTGGATCTGAAACAAGTCACCGAAGAGACAGATCTAATTCCACTTGAAATTATTTTGGTTTCATTTTTATCTGTCACTGTTTATGCAACCTTGTTTGTACAAAACTAATAAGTCCTTGCTTGAAGAGGCGCAACATCTAAGAAGATCACACTCTTCACAGAATATCCCCTGGTTGCAAGAAGATGATTTCACATCTAAATGCAGCAATTCACTTGTAACCGGTTGAGAGAATGTGAAACTGAAGTCTGTAATCTTTTAGCATCAATGGCTGGTGGGAATGGCTGCTTTATTAAAGCAGTTCCTCATGTACACGAGTAAATGTATTTATTGTTGTTTTAGTATACATGTACATCTAAATAGTTACAAATGACTTGTCCAGATGATTACAATATTCTTACAGTTATTACAACAAACCATTTTTCTCTTTTAATTAGTTGCTTGGGCCTGAAAAGTAATAATATTTGCTAGTCATGTCCAAATTAACCAATCAGATCACATTGTTTACTTT
>NC_090870.1:53024521-53037021 GCF_036669935.1 Montipora foliosa
TATCATGTGACCATATTGCGGGCTAGAGTTTAGAGCTTATTGAGGTCAGCTTTTTTTTTTTAAGTTGATCGCTGACCATGCAGGTGCTGGGTTTCAATTGGATTGCAGGCTCAATACCAGGGTAACTTAAATTGAAAGAAACAATAAACCGGGAGCTCCGCTTTTAGTCTTGGCTAAATCTAGTATATACATGTATTACTAGTGTTTTGTGGACCCATCTATCTATCGACTTAAGACAAGTTGAAATTACTGATTTTCTGGGTAAATTTCAAACATTTTGCATTGTATTGTTTCATAAAACATGTAATGCTTCTGTTGCATATTATTCAGCAAATTGTTCAGAGTCTTGTTAATCAGCTTGGAGTGGATTCTGCTCAGGCTAACATCAGTACCTCGTCTTCTGTAAGTAATTTAAATTGCATTTCTGTAAAATAAGTATAATTAATGTGGAATAATGAGGAAATGTTGAAATTGGTTTGCTTTTGGTTTCTTTGGTTTCATTGTTTGGCTGTTTAGTCATGACTCGTACATGTACACAAAGAGGAAGTAAAAATATATGATGTGTTGGTGATAATGACGACCAAAATGACATTTTAATAAACAAAAATAATATTAATATACAGTACAGTACCGGTCAAGTGTAAGTTACCACATGCGTTGTGGATCGCATCCCACGCTACGCGATTCACGGCCAGTAGCATGAGAGGCACTGAAGGAGAAATTTCTGGCATAAATTTAGGGGCACTCCTCTACGTGAAATCGGTTATTTTCGCACAGCGATTAACAATATTGCACGATCGCAAGCTGTCTGCGATGATGTTCAAAAGAGTCCCAGACAATCATAAACACCATAGACAAACGTTTGTATTTATCTGCAACATGATCTGCATACCCTTAATCCTCAGTGAAACGAAGAAGGAATTTGGACGAAGGGGGAAACGGTTATTGCATTGTCAATATGACCTTGTGCAGCCGAAGAATTGTGCTGGTCTGGTGTTTGATATATTTTGAAAAAACCGTACAGATGGAAACCATGGTTATCTTTACAAATGCCAAAATCGTCACCAAGTTGTTGTTTTATTTTATTTTATTAACTTTGCCAGTCAAGCTGGCAGAGTGCCACAACAGCTTGTGCCAATTACTGTGGCCCCTTTTTTACCCTCCCAACCATGATACACAACAGAAGACAGACCACAACACCAGGAACTACGTGCCCTACTCTTAGCGACAAGTGTGTGTGGCAACCCAAACACATAATTTGAATGCTCAGTCAACGTATTGGTTTGTGGGGTTTACATGTATATGGGAAACGTGAAATGCAGAAAAGAAAATTGGCTAATCCTAGTGTACAGTGAGAAAAATAAATAAAATAAACTTAAGTACTCTTACTTCACCTTGTGTCCTTGTGTTGATTTGAGGCGTTCTGGGCTAGTTTTGAAATACATGTATGCTTGTATTCTTCATTAAAAGAAGACAAGGCTGGAAACTTGCAACCCTTTGAAGCCACTGGTCACTCCACGATCAAGGCTGATTTAATCCTAAAAATCGGCCTGATTCGGCCTTTTGTCTACTCTCATGTGAAGATCAAGAACAAACGATATACATGTAGCATTCTTGTATTAATTAAAGGCCTAGAGTCCCAAAACAATCTCCACGAAGCACCCACCGCTTTCTCCAGCCTGAAGAAGTGTTAACTAGCGTTTGAGACAGGACATGACACATCCACTCATCCACAACACTTTCTCTGGAATAGCAAATCAAGAGGTTCCTTTTATTTTCCTTGCTGTGAACTAGGATAAACCAATTTGTCTTCTGCATTTCATGTTTCCCATATAAACACTATAAACTGTTATGTTGTCTGAGCATTCAAATTATGTGTTTGGGTCACCTGTGGTGTAAATAAATAAAACAGATTCCGATGAAGAATTGTCATGGGTTGGTTTTACATGTCACAAATTTGTTATTGATCAATTGAATGTGTAAATTTTACTTCTTAATTTGTGCAGGGTTGGAATCAAGTGTCAGTTCCCAAGATTTCAAAAATGAAGTTCATTTTGATAAATATATGCATAAAAGCGTGTAATTTGAGTCGATCAACAGAATGCAGTGACTCCAGTTTAATTTTCTTCCGACCATGCTTAAAAGTATTTTTGAACACAACATGTGAACGAAAAAGTTTGAAGCGATAATTATAATGTCAGGCCTTCTGATAGGGTGGCATGGGATTAAAAAATGCAAATTATGCGATTTTTTCAGGCCAGATTGTGCGATTAGAAAGGTAATTATGCAATAAATAATGTAAATTATGCGATTTTTTTCTCAGCAATTTTAATCTTGTTTTATAAGGTTTCAGGTTATGAAAAACACTTTTTTGCTGCCCTAAAGACATTTTGAACACAAAGGAACAGTAATTATTTATCTTGATCGACATTAGTTGGGATAAATAAAAAAAATGAGGTCTTCTGCACATCCGGTGCACCACGTTAAAAGTTGAAAGGACACAGCTAACATGACAAATGAATGATCAAAGTGCTTGTCAACCACGAACTTCCGAAGATGGTCAATCACAATCAGGCCATACCCCCATTTATACAAGAGAAAATAAGCCGCAACTTTCTCTGGCCGCGGCTTACATAAGACTCGAATGTTCACC
The DNA here is from genome assembly GCF_036669935.1 of Montipora foliosa. NCBI lineage: Eukaryota > Metazoa > Cnidaria > Anthozoa > Scleractinia > Acroporidae > Montipora > Montipora foliosa. The sequence goes on from NC_090870.1 coordinate 53,027,175, forward strand.
CCGTATAAATGGTACAAAATCTATGTTCGCGTCTTTTTCAAGCCGCGGCTTATATTGACCTTTTGACTGTTTTGTACACTGTGGCCAGAGTAAGCCGCAGCTTATTTTCTCTCGTATAAACGGCCCTAATATTGAACGACGAGAAAAACATCAGTCCGTCGTCCACGTGGACCGTACCTGTGAGGTACTTTCTTGCTCGATCGTGAGCTGTCAGATTGGGCGGAAGGTGGGAACTTCCTTCTTCGTAGAAGAAAAAGCGGGCGTTTTCACAACAAACCTATCCATGAGTAAGTTTTTATCAGTTTTCAACGAAAAAAACTACATTTTGCCGAAAAACTTACAACTTCGCTTATTTTTCAGAAATCCCTTCTCTAAGGCCCATTTCAAACGTCGAACTGTACATGTGCCGAATCTAATGCAAATGAGAGAAATCTATTGTTTTCCCTCATTTGAATTAGATTCGGCACATGTAAAGTTCGACGTTTGAAATGGGCCTAAGAGAAGGCAACTGTATCATCATTTCAGTGGTGTGTATATAACTGAGTGTTTGTGTTTCACCAATAGAAGGAGACTCGTACCAGGTCCCCGACATGCAACATATAGCCTTGAACTTCGAATGTTTACGAAATCGAAGATGGCAAAAGGATTTTTAGCCTTTTTCCAAGATAAATCATCTTAAAAATGGCGTATTTATGCAGGAATTTCCAAGAAACGTGTTTATTTATGTTTCATTTTATGAATTTTGTGCGTCCTTTTGTGAATTATGCGTTTTTTCGTGAATTGTGCGATCGGATGCGAGGTCGATTGTGCGAAATCGCACCATCGCGTAATATCAGAAGGCCTGTAATGTTAACATAGTGATTAATATCGTTTTTACAAACAATTTATCTTGCTCTAGGGATTGTAGTTTTTAGACCACACAAAAGAGAAAATTTCAAGTTGTGTGAACATTGACGTATGACATTATGGAAATTCCATCCGAGAAACAAACATAATTATTGCGCAAAAATTCAAATTTGTTTCTACTGAAAGGGCTGAAGTGATGGAGTGATTTGGTAGTACTTGTTGACACAGCCACTCAAAATGATTTTGTTGCGTAAAGATTTCGGAGCAAGAAAGCCTGTTAGGTTTTCCTGACTATCATCACGTGTTGGCTAGCCTGAATTTTAATAATAATTATGCTGACTCAAGACAAATGAAAGCAATGTTGCTTTACACAGCAAATACTATATCTTTAAGACTTGCTTTCCTTGCAAAACTGCCAATGATTCACAGTTCCTGTTTCCTGAGAGCAAAGTTAATAACTCACAGTCTTGCTTAATTAATGTTTAGGGCACACTGGCGTATGTGCTGTATGTTCGGTGGAACGTAACTTGGTTGGCTTTTCTTCCGAATGACCAGATGCTTTTACGACTGCTAAAATGCGTGTTTGTTGTGCATCTGGGACATTAACAAACATTAAGGCCAATTAAGATCACGCTCAATCCTCCAATTGCTGCACCCTCAGATTTTTTAACATCGGGCTCAACGCGATTCCTGTAGCGTGCGACGCGACTTGCGTAGTACGAGATGTGATTCCTGTAGCATGCAATTTGCATTGTGCACAAGGGTGGTAAATTAACATACATTTGAATGGTACTGTGTAAATACATTTCTACTTCTGTACTGTTAGACCAGTCCAGTTATTTTGAAAAAGGACTCAATGTAAAGCTGACAGAATGACTTTTTTTCCTTATTTGCTAATATAGGACGATGGCTCTTCTGTTAATGTTCACATTAACCTGCAAGCGACAACCCAGGTGAAAGAACTTTTTAACTGCTTATTATAAGAAGTTCTCAAGTTTGAAAATTGTATAACATGTACCTTTTGAAAGACCTTTTAAAAAAATGTGACTTGTAAAGCTACTCCTAGATTAAAATAAAATTTGATAATTATACTACTGTAGGTTCACTCACATAGGAATCTTTGTCAGTTACATGTAAATTTGTCCAGTGAGCCATGGAAAAAAGCCATCTTTACCTTGGGGGTTCATGTGAATTTTAAGAGCATAAAAGGTCTCTTTCAGCTATGGTACATGTGCATGTATAATTCATTAACTCCAGCTAGCTGATGGGCCTAATATCAACATCCCTGGTTTTAAGTATACAGTACTTACCGCTACTTACAATCAATGTCAGTGTCAACTTAACAAGGATTTTGTGTGAAATAAGAACGATTGTTGGACTCTTTGTCCCCTATCAGCCTGGCAATGATGTTTCACAGAGGATAAACAGGGCAAGGCATTTCATAAGGGCTGCATCTAACGCTCTCAACAGGACTGAGGTAATGTATTATTTTTTTATATAACATTGTATTATATGCAGCTGTTTGTCCACATATTGTTGTACCAAGGCTATCCAGAAGGTCTAGCAATGGCATTAATGGCCATACTGTTTATAGGACAACTAGTGGACTAATGCAAATCCTGCATTTTGATTGGCTACGCTACTAGAGGACTATTATTAATAGTCCTCGAGTAGCGAAAAGCGTGACGCTTCCTTTCGTTTTACTCGCAAATAAATATTTCTTCAACTTGCATTTGCTAACTTTGTTATTGCCCTTTCTGTCCGACTAGTTGGGTGATACTAAAACAATTTGACCCGTAGCCCTTGCTGGCTACGGGTCTAACTGTTAATTAGTCCTAATGATTATTATAATCCAGTAGGGTATGCAAGTGATCATGATGTGACTGATGTGATCAGTGTTATGTCTGCAGTGTGTCTATCATGTAGATCTGTTGTATCCGAACATGCACGGGAGTTTTATCTGGATCATAATAGAGATTAATTTTAATCCAGATGATACATGTACGTACATGTATTATTAGTAATAATCTACATGTAATCCTTCCAATTTTTTGCCCTGCCATAATTTACTACTGAATTATACTAATCTATTACTTGATTATAATAATCTACTACTGGATTATAATTACTGTATTATAATCTACTATTATCTGTGTTTAGCCAGAGAAAAAGAGGATATCATATGGCTGCACGGAGATATAAAATTTTTCTTCAAGTGCATGTTGAAAAATATTTCACGGTTGCATGAGCACAGTGAATGAGTGAAATATTTTTCAAAACGTGAAAAGAAATTTTATATCTCTAAGCAGTCATGTAATGTTCTGTTTATTGTATGAACAATCATAATGAAATACCAAACTAGTTCTTATGAAGAACAATCACGTAATCATGGCAGTATTGATCTTTTCGCATGTGAAGATAACATGTTTTCGTGTGAACGATCACCTGGTATTTCATTGGTGTTTACATGTACATAATAACAAAAGTTCTTTGCACATGTTTTCAGATCTATCTTCCCCTGATGTTTGCTGTTTGATTGCCACAGAAATTCATTTTTTATTCACTGAATCATAACTAACATTTGATTTGATTTGCGTTAATTGTTAATTTCAGTTTACGGTGTCCCCAATTAGTGCTCCAGTGCTAGAACCTCTTTATAGACACTTAAATAATTTAAGTTCCTTTCCTTTCATGGTTTTCTTCTTTTTTGTTGTTGAAATGTATAAAAATTGTTACTCTTATTGTCTTTCCCTTTACTACTGCAAAACATGAATTCAGGAAGAAGACGTTTTGAGATATTGTTTAGCTGTCTACATGTACATACTGTATAGCAATTTTTTTTTTTGCCATATCGCTTCAAGTTCAAGTGTGAAAACTTAAGGCATTTGCCGGAATTGTTGTTTATTAAAATTGTAGTCTATTTCCTTCATTACTGTAGGCAACAGAAAAATACAGTTTTGGGGTTAGGGCATGAAGTCTCAAGTAAAGTTCACTGTGCTGTCATTAATCTTTTTTTTTTTTTCGTGCGTTAACGCAGACTTGTCTTGAGCAGATATTCTACAGTGTGACCAAGATATTAAACTGTAATTGTTATGATGTCTCTCTCTCTTGGTCGGTTCTACATGTATCTTATCCAAAGGAGAGATGAGAGGCGGGTTTAATTTGTGATGTCCACAAGTCCCTGTCTATCGCCATCCCTCGTTTCTCCTTCTCAGATAGTTCTACAGTACATGTATGATCTCAATTGAGAGGTGTTTCGCTACATTCCTGCTGATAGCTGGGATTTTGTCTTCCCCAGGTTCTGAATCCGTGTTGGGGGATTTGCAGGTTGTATTGTTGTACGATGTCCTTTGGGTCTCTTCTAGTTGAATGCCCCACAGAGTTAGTCGCCTATGGGTGACACACTCAGGTAGCGTTCTTGTGCGGGATCCTCGGTAGACTTCATCAGTCTTTGTGTGATCTTGTTTTTGGTTGATGCCGAGGATGATTTTGGGACACTGAGTTTGAAAGGCATTTATCTTGTTGATCAGCTTTTGTTGCCCCTTAAAAGTGAGATGCATTGTGTCATATTTCAGGGCGAGCTCCCCATGGATACATCAGAATCTTCCGATGACCAAAGGAGCAGCCAAACTGAGAATAGCTCTGCAGAAGAGAGCACAGCCGCTCTCTCCAGGTATAGATGCTGATAGCTTTTTTATTATGGAAGTTGCCATCCGTGGCAGTCCCACAGGCAGTTTTACAAATTTTTGGTAAATATTGCTAGTAAAATATTGCAGACGTGTTGCATTAATGGTAAAACAGCTGTATGCTTTTCCAATCAACTCAATGGCTACCACCCTGCACACTGAATTCCAGCTACATTTTATCTGAACTTTGTTTGCTGTATTTCTTGATATAATTTGAGATCTAGCATTTTGAGTTTTGGACAGACTTAATGTACAATATAATGGTATGATGAGAAACCTTGGCTTTCAGCATGACTGATATGAGGTTTTGAACCTGTGTGATGGTAATTTGTTGGCGAAAATCATCTTGTAGATGCTGGACCAGCCCAAAATCGAGCTTTCCTCCCTTGTCTCACTACTGACATATGCTCAGGTACATCGTTAATGTCAAACACAAGACATTTCTTCAAATCAATAAAATTTGTCGTTTCCAGCCATAAAGGAAGACAACAAACAACATTTCAGATAAAAATTATAATTTTGTTTGAATTTTTGTGATTATAATTGCAGTACACTACCACATCTTGGATTTTATTCAAATTATGTGAAAGATGTAGAGATCAATGGTCACACAGTTTGTATGGTTCCCCTGTTCCCATAACATTACTGTGTGATTTGTACAACTGAGCTATCAAGGCAGCTGGGAGCTAGACACTACTTATGGGATATAATTTGAACTTGCAACATAACACAATACTTTGACCACATTCAAGAGATTGAATCAGTCTTTGTTATATGCCACATCTTTTTTCCTTGTCATTATTTCATCAGCCCAGAAGCTTTGGCACAGATCTTAAGGGAAGCGGGAGAGTCGATGACCTCTATGCAAACAGCTATGAATCGCTATGTCTCTCTTCTTGGAACAAACAGCCCAGAGGTTAGTCATAATGTTTATACTGGCTAGAAGAACCCAGGGTTCCCAGCTGAAAACCTAATCTTGAAATCAAGTACATGTAATTAGCTCTGGAAAACCAGGACCATCTGGTATACAAGATGATAGATAGAGATAGATAGCTTTATTAAATAAAACCATTGCAGCCAAGGGGCTGAATTACGGCTATTTACAAATCCCTGATCATCCTCGTCAGTCATCTTTATGTACCCTGCATCTACAACTTTTTGGAAAACACTGATCAAGTCAACAATTCATTTTGCACAAAAAGTACTCTGTCCTGTCTTCATAGTGGACTAAAAATGATGTTATTTATTTGCTTTTGTGATTTCTTTAGGAGTTAAGTCCCTCTGAGGACACTTTACCTGATCGAGTTGCTGAAGCTTTCCATAATTTGAGTCATGCTTACCATGCCCTATCGGATATTACTTTCAATTTCCGTGGTTCAGAGCCAAGGAGGCCAAGTGTTCTGACACCTTTGTCTCCACACGGGGCTCAAGTACCTATGCTGTCCAGTCTTGTCGGTGCACCTCATTTGGTACCCAATCCAGGGACCATGACGGTAAGATTACTTGGAAAATGGACTTGCTCCTGGGTCTGTGAGTTCATTTAGTCACCCAAAATGCAGTGGGCAGCAAACTTGCATTCTCCCTGCCAGTGATCAAGGACAAGAGCAAGTTTACATGGATTGTCCTGTGACTTGCTTGACAGTTCAATCATGTCAGAGCTTCAAACCCCTAAGTGTGCTGTTTTTTTTTTTTTTTAGGAGGATTTCCTTTCTTTCTTTTTGTCCACTGCCTTTGCATTAATCTTGCTCACACTCAAACATGAGTGCAAGTGGAAATGGAGATAAATGACAATTCTTCCATTCTTTCCATTGGCAATTACAGTGTACGCTTCCATTTTTCCAAAATTAATTTGTTTGTGTGGCAATAATAGTGGTATAACCGGTATGTGTTATTTCCCCTAAAGGTCTAGCTTTCTCCCCTTGAAATGTTGGAATAGATATAGCCTTACAATCCGTAACATTTTTTTCCTTGTTGTGTTTTATGTTTAGTCTTCAACAGCAGCAGGAACAACTCAGTCCACTACTAGTGCAAGTCAGCAGCCGCAGGGAACCAACCAAAACTTAAGAATTCATGTTAATCCTCAAGGTGGAATTTCTCTCACCACAATCATATCTAATGTATCACAGCCAGGTTTTGCAACACCAGCCAGCACACAGCTGACTTCCACAAGTGGTACACGAATGAGTACCTCTACTGATAATGGGGCTGCAAGAGAGACATTGTCAAGCTTATTGGGTGAGCAGCAACCATCTGCTGCTACAACTGCAAATAGTAATGTGACCAGCTCAAGCACTAGTGCAAGTTCATCATCTACGCAGACTGGACAGCCAAGTGTAAGGACTCGTATTATTGTAGATGACTTCATTGCTTTGATTTCAAATGTCCCTGCCTCAGCAGCTGCGGCAGCAGCAGCAAGCCAGGGGCAGATGCCTGCAACAGCACAGTCTGCAACTCCAGGTTTGCCCCAAATGATGGGAGTTGGAATAACAGCAACGGCCACCGGCTCTAACCAGTCTCAACCACAAACATCAGTATCGTCAGCATCAGGAGTGCCAAACCCTGCGCAAGCACAGGGTCAAGCAAGACCGCAAGGTTTGCCTGGTGGCATCCCCATGAACCTGATGTCTAATCTGGGTGCTGCAGCATCAAATCATCCTGACCCTTCCCTTCCTTGTCAGTCATTCCATTTTGGACCACAGTCAACGCGCTCTGCATCCCAGCAAACAACCCAGCAACCTTCTGTACCCACAACAGCTACACCAGCACCGCCACCACGGTCAACAGCTGCTACACCAACAACTATTCAGTCGCAAGCAGCCACTCAAAGTGAAACTCAGACGACCTCCTCAGTTAGCCAGCCACAACCTGCAAGAGAACGACCAAGGGCAACCCCTGAACGGAGGTTTAGAGGTAACAAAAGAATGAATGCTATGTTTTAAAGTGGATGTGCGCTTAGCTATTGAGCTTCTTCACTAGCACCCCAATAATCTGAAAGAAACGATTCAAAATCAACAGAAACATGATTAAGAACCCCAAGTGGCAGGAGGCAACATTCATCTTTGACAATTCCATTACAGGGCAATGTGTTGTTTAAAATTAGTGCCAGTCATAGATACGGTAGCTTGACCAATTGGTTAGTACTGCCTTTCATCTCGAAGAAGTGAGCATAGAATATCCTTGAAGTGTACAGACTTTTTCCAGTTTCAATTCTGGCCTTAAAATCTAACCTTAAACTTTTAACCTTAAACTCTGGATGCAGATTTCATTTTCATGGGAAAATAGTTCCTAGTAATAATTATAGCGTTCGCACAATTGTAAGATGAAAACCCAGATTTCCCAAGGTAACTAACCCCAAGTTCTTGTGAAGTATTCTAATAGGCCTTATCACGGTTTTCGACGCCATCTTGACGGGTAGGCAAAGCGGTCAGAAATTACAGTGTTTGTATGGGAATCCGATACCCTTGCAAAATGAATTTCAAGCTTTCTGTTAAGTTCTGGAAATTTCTGGAAATTTCTAGAATGTGACAGCTTTATTCCAGAATCAAATTCCAGCTTTTATTCCAGAAATTGTTTTCCAGTTTTTGCAAGTTTTGGGTTCTTTCAAAAGCTGGAAATAGCTTGAATTTGATACATCTATTAGGTGCTGCCAGAAAATGACAGTTTTTTCCAGTCTTCATTTCTTGCAGGAAACTGGAAATAAACTATTGTCTACAGCTTGTTAACAATTTTAACATTTCTCAAATGAAACAAATTTTTAGTTTATTCTATAAATTCAACTCTTTTCAGATAAAAAGTTAAAGAAATGTTTAGCATGCAGTTTCTTATTATGTATAAAATTTAAGAAGAAAATTCCCTTGTAGAACCAGACATATGTGAAGGCTATGTAAGTTTATCATATAACTACGTTGAGCTATATAAAGGCTATTTACTGCTCTATACGTGCTATGTAATAACTATGTAACTTGCTACATTACATAGTTCAGTCTGTGTAAAGCATATCCCATTAATATTGCAATACTATTTAAAGGGCACATAGCTCTCTCAAATATAGCTTATGAATGTGAATGTGATATCTTTCGAGTTAATACATTTACTTAGCTTACGCAATGTCCTTTAAGGGCTCCAAACTTTAAAAATAAAAGCACTCTGTACACGGAGAAATGAAAAAGAAAGCTTTTATTCCGATGTATTCAATACATGTAGATTGTGAAAAAAACCAATGAAAGGATTACCTTGTTTGATGCTCTCTGAGTCTCATAATCGGCCTTATTCCAAAAGGAACATGGTACATTACTCTGGAAAATTACACACTCCAAGTCAGCACTTAATCCGTTCAGTGAACTCCAGTATCTTTGAAATCTTGCTTCTTGTCATCTTCCGCCATCTTGGATAACATGTGAGAGACCGGACTGGGAACTAGTGAGTCCTTTTCGTTTTGGTCAGCAGTCAGGAGTTACCAGTCCAGCTCTTACAGGTTTCGCGCGGTTGAAACGTTTCATCTACGATCACGCTTTTGTGCTGACGATTTTTTTGTTAGTTTTACTCTTTAAATGCTGATCCAGGCAAGGAAATGCTTACAACAACTCAAGTAAAAAGGTAAGCGTTAACTTGAAGCGAATAACATTTGATTTGATGCCTTATTGTCTTCAAAATGAGGAACGATTTACATGCATGTAGAATTCACATTTTCACACCATCGAGTCAATTTGTGAAGCAAGGAGACTCAACTTGGCTTAATTAAGCAAATTACATGATTGTATACGATTGACAATTGATTCCTTCTTATAAAATGCTAATTTCTGTCACTTTACTATGGTAATCAATGCAGAAAATGCCTGAGAAAGCTATTATGGACGTTTGTAAGTAGAGACCCAAACTTATGAGTCTACTCTTCACACACTTTAATTGTAATAGAAATTATCGGCGATTTAGAGGAACCACTACATGCATCATTGAAGTATATGTACTGTATTTGTTTTAGTTGCCATGAAAGAGTATGAAGAGACACTTCTGAAAAAAATTCTTTGATGGGACAGCAGGGAACGGTCCTTTACAGCAGACAAAAATGCTTAGCAGCCAATTCTGTCTCCTTAACCAGTTATGGTTTGATGTATTTGGGGATCTCTCTTTGCAGACTTCTATATACATGTAGTTCTGTGGTTTATCTGAAACGTTTTAAAGCTTTTTCTGTTTTTAAATGTAAAACAAGAACCCAATCCAAAGATTTTGGCATGAATTAAATGTTTAGGTTCATGCAATAAAAAAATATAACCGCTTTGAAATCTGTTGTCTATTTTTTCTGTCTGTGAGCTATG
>NC_090870.1:53042021-53069521 GCF_036669935.1 Montipora foliosa
TAGAAAATGAGAAGGTAGATAAGAAAGCGGAGCTCTATGAACGCATGAATTTGTCTTTCTTTCACATTGTCTTTAATGACATTTTTTACAAGATCACTCTCAAAAGTCCTCTTGAAAGTCTTGAAACTCAACTAAAAAATTCCTGTAAGGCACCAAAGGCATATTGAAAGATCAAATTTTGAGGGACTCTGAGCTGACATGTACAGTAATTATAATGTTACTGGAATAAAAATTCACTCAGTAAGGCTGGGCGGTCTACCATCGTTATTTCGCCTGTGACATTTTCGACAAAGGGTAGCAAACTGTTGTTTGCTGCTCGATCACTCTTGTTTGATAGGCTGCTGATTATCACTTCGAAGAGTTCACTTCTTCTTCTTCTTCTTCTTCTTCTTCTTCTTCTTCTTCTTCTTCTTCTTCTTCTTCTTCTTCTTCTTGAACTTCTGACAAGTATCTGGTTTTTGACCTTTAGGACAATCACAAACAATTAATGCAATTATCCAGGCCTTGAGGGCAAGTGGGATTGAAGTTCACGATGAAGAAGGTTGGTTGTCTAGTTTTTGCATTGTTCCCTCTATCGCACCATGACAATTGAATCTCTCAATGGCAGGAATTTCTTTCATCTTGACTACTAATTTTCTTGAAACCTTCAAGAATCAAGTCTAACATCGAATTGAAGTAATAAAACCGTTTTACGCTGTAATTATAAAACGAAAAATAACTTTCAATCATTTCAGAAACGTTGTCCTGTCTAAAAGGGTAACTTGCCCTCTTAGGGCTACCCTGGGCGAGTGAAAGTAATTTTTGAAGCTTTAACATGAGAGACAAAAGGTTGGCTCCGCTGGAAGGGTGACCCTCTTAATAGTATAACAGGATTTTCGACAGTTTTGTAAAGTAGCGTACATATTTCTGAAAGCACCGGACGTGACATTTTTGGCGCAAGGCGCTTTGAGAGCGCCAATGGCTCGAGCTAACTAGGGAGGTGTGGGGGCCTGCCCCTTTCCCCCCCCCCCCCCCCCCCCTAGGAAAATTTTCAGAATAGAACACTTAGAAACGCTGTTTTCAGTGTTTCTGGAATCCTAGAATCAGTTTCCCAAGCAAGGCTGGAGTTCACTCACATTCTCTTTAACGCCCACGTCGCCAGTGGAGGGTAGGTGCCCAGGAAGCCTGGGGGCTGCAACCGCAGTCACATCCCCAAGGCGCTAGAACACCCGACTGGCCTGCCCAACCCGCAACCAAGCCACGAGCCCCCCGCGCCAGGCCCCCCTAAGGCACCCGTCACACTTGAGCCAGATAGCTCAGTGGAATAATAATAATAATAATAATAATAATAATAATAATAATAATAATAATAATAACACACAAAAAAAAAAGAGCACAAAAAAAAAAAAAAAAAAAGAAAGGGGGGGGAGAGGGAGGGAACGCCGAGAACCACTAAACTCCTAAACCGACTCACAACGCCACGCCAACAAACACGCTGCAAGCACATTGGACAACGCATGCACTACGCAGGAATACCGCTGAACCATGTCAGCCCCAGGGCTCCCCCAACCTAAAGAGTGCTGCAAACGCTACAAAAACGCATAACAACGCTAACAAACGCCTGCAAAACGCTACTGACCGGACTAGCTCCCGGTCGTGAACCATGTAACTATAACAAACGCTACAGAACGCACCAAAACGCTGAACAACGCTACCAGACGGCCAAGACACTAACAACCGCCTGCAAAACACTACTAACCAGACTAGCTCCTAGTCGTTAACTATGTTAAATTTTATTTAACTATATTTAACGCCCACGTCGCCAGTGGAGGGTAGGTGCCCAGGAAGCCTGGGGGCTGCAACCGCAGTCACATCCCCAAGGCGCTAGAACACCCGACTGGCCTGCCCAACCCGCAACCAAGCCACGAGCCCCCCGCGCCATGCCGAAGGGATCTCCGGGTAAGAAGAACCCGGAGCAAGGGGGCTCGGGGCAACTAGGCCTAAGCCCCCGATAGCCCAAACCTGAGGCACCCACCCCGCTGGTAACCAGAGAAATCCACTACCTGTTACGCCACCAGCTGGGAGGAAACACGGACAATGGAACTAACTGGAGTTCTGATATAGATCTGGTATGCCTCGCTCGACCAACGCCCCAAGGTTTTGATCAGGTGATCCGGAACACCACGTGCCGCTGCAGTGGTCGCCGCCCCAATCCGGAAACTATGGCCGGAGTAGGCGCCGGAGTACCCAGCCCCATGTAGGGTAGACTGCAAAAAGGATGATAGCTGCTGCCGGGTAAGAGGACGACCATCACTAAACAAGAACAGGGGCCCTGGAGCAGACCCACGCAGAGACAAGTACGTGCCCAACGCTGTTATGGGGCACACAGAGCCCGAGCCACGCCCCAAGTAGATATCACAACCCGCACGGAAGGGGTCTGTCTTGGAACACTTGATACGGACTTTGAAACAAGAGGGATTCACCAAGGAGTCCGCTTGCAGGTCGCTAACAGTCATATGGGTGTGAGGATCAAAGGCCGAGTTGACCGTGAATTCGCCCGCACGCAAAAACCCAAAAAATGCCAAGCAGCACGCAGCCCACAACATCACATGGTCTCTAGTAGACAGGTCCAAAGAGCACTGAATGACCTTCAGATGATCAACGGTGATAGGTAGGCGCCTGGGTGACACTGGACCTTGAACTCGCTTAATACCCCTTAGCAGACGCTGCAAACGAAGACAGTTGACTAGCGGGTCGGGAAGGCCATGGTCAATGTGAAGGGAGCGCACTGCTGATAGATAGACCTTGATGGAGGAATGGTTCAGGTTGTCGGCCAGGAAGGAAGCAAAGCGCATGAGAGTCTCCTCAGTGGCTGGGGGGATGGAGCCATCCTGGTTTGCACGACCATCCTGGCGGCAAAAGTCTGTAAATCGACGTTGGGCGGATCGGTACACTCGTCGGGTGGAAGGTGCAAGACCTTGGGTAAGTAAGAACCGACACTTCTGAGTCAAGGCATCTGAAGCGCTGCCAGAAGGGAAGCAGGAATAGGAGACGGGGTTGGGTCGGCCTGTGGCTCCAGGCGTCTGAACCGCTGAAATTGGAATCGAGAGAGTGCATCAGCAACTGGATTAGCTTTGCCTCGAACAGATGAAGCTGTAAATGAGAAGGAATGATGGATGGCCAGCATAGTCAAATAACGCAGCAACACCATTAAGTTTTTGTCCCGCGAGGTGCCAGACTTAAGTACAGCCACCACAGACTCGTTGTCACAAAAGAACTCGACCCGCCGAGATACCCACTGACAGCCCCACAGATAGGCTGCCACTACAATTGGGAAGAGCTCCTTGTACGCTATAGATGAGGAACTTTGTGCAGCTGACCAGGCACCAGCAAACCAGTGGGATTTAAAAATAGCTCCATAGCCCAACGAGCCCGCTGCATCCGATGAGACCTGGAAGTCCGGGAGAGGTGCCCATGTGGGCATGCAGAAAAAACTGAGGCCATCCCAAGTTTGGAACAGTTCCCGCCACCAGGTTAAATCCCGCCGAAATTCCTGGTTAAGCCTAATGGGGTGATCATCACGGCGAAAGGCACAAAGCAAGTCGATCATCCGGCGAAGGAATGTCCTACCCTGTGGGGCGACCTTGCAGGCGTGATGGAGATGGCCAATCAGGGATTCCAGCTCGCGACGTTTACAAAAACGTTTTGCTGACCACTCATCTAACAGTGAAACAATCCTATCTCTCTTGTCAGTCGGAAGGCGAGCCTGAAGATTCTCGGAGTCAAGTTCAATCCCAAGGATTGTAAGACGAGTCGCGGGTCCCTCCAACTTATCTGGATTAAGGGGAAGGCCAAGTTTTGAACACAGACGAACGCAGGTTTGAAGGTTGTTGTGGCACACAGGGGACGCCGGTGGGCCCAAAGTGAGGAAATCGTCCAAGTAATGACGGAGAAATGTAACCTCATAATTGTGAACCAGGATCCATTCAACCAGGTCTGCAATGGCGGTGAAAATAAATGGTGCTGAACGCAGCCCAAAAGGGAGCACCAAATCCACAAAATATTGCCCACGCCACTTCATGCCAAGAAGGGGGCGATCGTCTGGGTGGATAGCCACATTCCGATATGCACTGGCCACGTCGAACTTGGCCATTAACGTTCCTCGACCCAGAGACATTATGCCATCAATGAAAGCATCCACTGAAACATACTGAACTGTAAACGGGGGCTTAGGGATGCCGTCATTGACGCTTTGCCCCTCTGGGGATGATAGGTCTAAAATGAGACGCCACTTCCCAGGCTGATTAGTTTTGGGGATCACCCCGAAACGACTTATTTGCAATGACGGAAGCGGGGGCACTGGAAAAGGACCTGCCACCCTGCCAGAAGAGACTTCAGCTTGCAAGTAGGAGTCAATCACTGATGGGTGCTCAGCCGAGCTACGCATGTTTGAAGATGCAGATTTGAGGGACACCAAGGATGGGTCAAAGCCTATCCGAAATCCATCCCGTATGCCAGAAGTCACAAATGCCACAGCTGACTTGTTGGGATGGTGGCATAATTCGGCTTGAAATTGATCCAACTGTAATGGTGTGACCTGAGACACCGGAGATAACGGGGCAAAAGAGACAACTGGAACGCTGGGCTTAACTGGAACAGAAACGGGAACTGAGACTGGAACTGAAACTGGAACAGGACAAAACAACTTTGCCAACTGAGGCAATCCATTCGGCTGGCGAGGCAACGCAATCACATCATTCAAACTATGTACAAACACAACACTGGGCGAACCTCGCCCCTCAGTACTGTCCCCTGCTCCCTCCAGGGGAGGGGGAGCGGGAACGGGAACGAAATCCAGCTGAGCGGGGAAAGGGGCAGTTAGCCTTGGTATGCTCTCCCTCGCAATTGCTGCAGTTGTGGCGGAACTTGCACTTCCCAAATAGCCACCGGCATTTCCCTTCATTCCAGGAATGGCAGAATGGTGTGCGTCGGTGGGAGTCTGGGCTGTCTGAGGAAGACTGAGGAAACCCGGAAAGGGAAGACGGCCTTGGTTGCAGTGAGGACGATGCTGGCAAACGCAAATGAAAACTATACAGATCCAAATTCATTTTGGACCAATCCGTAAGGCCTGAGGCAGCGGCATCCCTTCTGAAGGCCAGATCGTATTCAAGCCAAGCCAGACCTGGATATTGGCGGGCTGTTTGAATAATGAGCAGCTTATATCTGGTCAAGTCTAACCAACGCAGGGGGTGAGAGGCGCACAGGACCAGCTGGAAAATCGTGAAGGCTTCAGTCCAAGTAAGAATATCCTTGATTTCAACCTGCCTGCGTTTTACGTTGGACACCAGGAGTTTACCCTCCAGGAAGGTCTGTGGTTCCTGATCCCCAGCTCGGAGATTGACTGTAAGTAGATCCGCCAACTCCACGAACTGGCCCTCGATGATCTTCTTGGCCAATTTTGCCGGGACTGGTGCATGACCAGGACCAACAATGAAAGCCTTATCAGACGTAGGCACTGATCCAGAGTTACCAAAACTTGGCAGGCTGCCGGATACACTGGGACTCGCGAATGGAGAGGTAATGGGGGCCATGAAGCGGGCCGAGCTTGAGTCAGTGATGGCCGACACAGGAGAAAAGGTAGGAATGAAGGCCGGCAAAGTAAACGTACCTGATGACGCCCCAAAAGCCATAGACGAGACATTGACATCACAAGAAACAGCAGTCGATCCAGAGGAGCTAGATGGAGTGACGCCAACAGAAGTGCCAAGGACGGAAGGGGGTAATGGCGAGGGGGCGCTCCCTTGAATTGAAGAGATGATAGTCGGAAGAGTGCTTCCAAGCGCGCGAACAACAGCCTCGGCGATCGAATCGACGGCCAAAGGCGCCACGGGGCCAGAGGGAGCCGTAGAAACCACCATCGGCGCGGGCGACAAGAGAGGTATGTCCTCCGAACGAAGTCCGGCGGACAAGCTATTGTTGGTTGAACGAGGTGGGTTCGGCATGATGTATGATCGAACACCAACCAGCGACGAGCGAGTTAGAGGCGACCACGAAAAAGAAGTGAAAAACGAACCAACAAACACGACAGAGAGCGAGAAAAAACCGCGGGCGATGAAGGACGAAGTCCTTTGGCCACGCTAACGGATCGGCGAGCACACTACGGTCCAGGGACGAAAGAGCGACGAGTGAAGGAAAGACAAACCAATAAACACGACAGCCGCCGAAGAAAAACCCTGGTCGATGACTGACGAAATCCTTAGAATTTTTTCCTTTGTTGACCACAACTGGGAACCGCTACACTAAGCCCGCCAAAATAAACGTATCGGAGCACACGATGGTCCGAAGCACGAAAGAGCGATGAGCGAGTAAAGACAAACCAACAGACACGACAGAGGGCGAGGAAACCACGGTCGATGACGGAAGAAATCCTTGTGTTTTCTCTATTGTTGTTTTTCTTTTGTTGACCACAACTGGGAACCGCTACACTAAGCCCGCCAAAGAAACGCCACGCTATCTGAGCGACGAGCCGACTATCGGAACTGGTACAAGAGAAGATAAGACGAACCACAACACGGCGGTGAAGACGAGATGGAGACGGTCGAAGATCGAAGAACTTCTATTTCAACCTGGACAGCGACCGAGATAGCCAACGAAGCGAGAAGAAGAACGCCGAGAACCACTAAACTCCTAAACCGACTCACAACGCCACGCCAACAAACACGCTGCAAGCACATTGGACAACGCATGCACTACGCAGGAATACCGCTGAACCATGTCAGCCCCAGGGCTCCCCCAACCTAAAGAGTGCTGCAAACGCTACAAAAACGCATAACAACGCTAACAAACGCCTGCAAAACGCTACTGACCGGACTAGCTCCCGGTCGTGAACCATGTAACTATAACAAACGCTACAGAACGCACCAAAACGCTGAACAACGCTACCAGACGGCCAAGACACTAACAACCGCCTGCAAAACACTACTAACCAGACTAGCTCCTAGTCGTTAACTATGTTAAATTTTATTTAACTATATTTAAAAAGTAAAAGGGTACCAATTTGTTGAATACGCTTCGCAAAATCTGAATCAAATGAGAACCTAAAGTCAAAACGCGTTAAAAAGTCGAAAGTTTTGCGAATTATGTAAGGGATGAAAATTTATCAGCCATTCTAAATCCCATTTAGGGGAGGCGGACTCTCAATGAACCCTACATGGGCTTTCCATGTTTAAAAGAAAAAACACCAATCAGTATGCAAAACTAGCGACAAGTCTTCGCAAGGGATAGCAACGACATACCAACCACGTTTTTTTTCTAGGCAGAAGGGGAAAAGTAACTTGTAAAAAAAAAACATCCAGCAGTATGCAAAACTAGCGACAACCTTACCTTGGTTACCGCCATGTCCTTCAAAGTCTTCTGACGCCAGATTCACATGTACCTATTCACTGTCAGAAAGTATTGTCTAAGAAGGCCACAGCTTCTCTTGGCGTGCATTTCATACCAGCTTATGATGAATCTCTGTCAAGAAAAAGTTGGAAAGAAATTCGTTGAATGAAGGCAGTCTTATTAACCAAATCACTAACAAACGCTTGTATTGTATCTTGCTGGCGAAATAGATCAAAAGCAAGAAAAGAGGCATGACATGTGAAAAATTAATCGCACGAAAAGCCTCTATTTTCACCGCTTAAAAGTCTCGAAAGGTATAGGACGTCTCGTCGCTTTCCTCTCGCTTCGTTCCTCGAATATTGAGAACAGTATTCACTGTGATATCACAGCTATTTGACGAAATAACTAAATTCATAGTTACTCAGTAGGTTTGGGGGGACATGCCGTCATTATTTCGCCAGTGATATTTTCGACACTGAAGCGAAGCGAAGGTACATTTAGCAAATTGATGTTTGATAATCTTTTGGGAAAGAATTCTCTGAGTGTTAAGTATTTGCGACATTATTAAAAAAAAAACAACAGGGGTGATTATAAATTGAATTTATAGAGTGTATTGAAGTCGTTGTCATTGAGAAATCGTTCTCCTCTCTTTCTTTTGAAGGATTACTACCAGCCCTTTTTAGTCGTCTCAGTAATGTGTTGACGATTGAGGATGTGATGGGCGTGGTCCTAGGTAAATCTTTGCTTTTGTTTTTAATAGAACACAAGACTGCTGCTATTTGTTATGTTATCAAGTGACACACTCATGACTATTTTTTTTTTGTTTGCCTTAGGTTCCGAGGATCCTTATGATAGAATGAGGCCTGCATTGTTGCGGTATATAAGCGAGGATCTTTTGCATGGAAATCCACAAACAAGTGAAAACTTAAGCGTGAGATGACCTGTTTTGTTTCTTTCAATTGTTAAGAAGTAGTCATGTTGTATGTTACCCACTGATTAACAACCTCAATCGGTTGATAGGAGGCTGGGCACTTGTGAACGCCGGCCCACAGATAATATGGAGTTAAAACACAGGACCGCTACGCTAAGTGGGAAAAAACTCGTGGAAGCGAGGCCATCAACCATTGTTCCTGTGAAAACAATCGCGCCAAACTCCTCGGACAGGATTGTCAAAATGGATGCGTACTTCCATTTGTAAGTCAAGCGTAGGTGTTGAGATACTAGCTCGTGAATAAAAACCATCGAGAACATCCACGTCAAAGTCTGTTCTAAACTGAAATTGGTGTGGATTCTATTACACGATAATGCTATCATGAGAAAAGCAGAAAAGCTCGCGGTTTTGATTTCTAAAGAAATTGTGGCTGCGTTGGTTGCTGGACGACGCACGAAAATTTTGTTGCATCAAGTTCCTCACTGACGAAGGGCGAACGCTTGAAACGTCAGCTTTTTAATGAACCATCCTGAAAGTCAATTTAGGGTGCGTTCGATTTACCCTAGTCCGGAATAGGAATACGTGGAGTGATGATTTAAAACGGTATGTCAGGCGTTTTGAAGCGACAAGGATAACAAAGATGTGTTTCAAATAGCATTTTAGCCGGTGTTTGACAATTTTAAAGTGAGTCTCCGTAAAAACGAGGGATTTCTAACTTCTATTCCATGTATTCATATACCGGAATACGGTAAATGGAACGCACCGTTAATCTGCTGTTAATTTAGTTTAAGTTTAAATTTTGTCCTTCAGGCTGGAGTTGCAGAACTTTGTAAAGAAATGGTCAACGGTATAGCCGACTCTATTGTAAGTTGAGTTTTCTCAGTTTTCAATACAATACATACTTAATTGACCGCTCTCCATAGGGGCTTTTCAGGGCCAACTAGCCTAGTATAATTAACAATTATTCGCCGAAGGCGAAGTGATTATCGGTGAATAATCACCGAGACGAAGTCGAGGTGAATATTTAACAATTATTCCATGAGCGCGCGTTGGATATGAGATGGTAAATAGCCAACGAGGCGCGTAGCGCCGAGTTGGCTATAACCAGTCTCATATCCAACAAGCGCGAATGGAATAATTGTTTTATTAAATTCCTTAAACTCCAAAAATTTGGAAGTACGAAATACGAGCGAAAAGAGGGAGCAAATCCGAGCGAAATCGAAAAAACTTGATGAGAACTGATGCGATGTTGTGTAATACCTTGTGGTCAGATAGACGCAGGCTCGTCACAAAAACATTTCTTGCCTTCTTGCGTACTTCTAAACGTCGGAATGGATCCAAACTTTGCGCAAAAAAATTTTGTTTTCCTTTTTGGCTTTATTCAAAGAGAAATCTCGCTTTCGGGTGAAAACATTTTTAGTTTAGCAACGCTTAACGCAATCATTTACCATATAAGGTCAAACCAAGGTATATGAGGTGATAACCGGGATTGAGTGAACCAATCAGAGCACGCGAAATGCATTATCCGAGGTTGAGAATTTAATAATCACCGATAATCACTGAGCCTGAGGCGAATAATTGTTTTAGTATAAATACACATGTGATTATTTCAAAAAAGAGGGGAAAAAAACATTTCAAGGCGAAAATCATCTTCACTTACAGTGGCAAAACGACTACTGGCAGCCATTTTGTCTGTCGAGGTGATTATCGGCTGATAATCCGAGATAGCGAGCCAATGAGAGCGCCCGATTTTGTATAATCACCTGTGTATTTATACTAATATCATATAGCCCCACTCCAACCTCCCGTTTTTTTATTTTTGTTTCAAAATAACGGAGTGTGGAATGCCTTTTGAAGACGAGCCTAATTTATAATTCTGTATGGTGGAAAGGACAGAGAACAAGGCCAGGTCCCAACACCCGGAGAATGTGCCGGGCCCGGGGCCAGTCTCTCGAAAGCCCGATAATTTTTCGGAAAAGGAGGCCATTTGTGCGAATGCAATACGCTGGTTTTAAAACGCTGAAACTATAGTATGTTTTCAACATAACTAAGAGCAACATGATTGTGAAAACTAATGACGTAAAAACCGGCCTCCCCTTCTTAGAGATAGAGAGAGAATTGTGTCACCGCGGGACCCAGGTGAGGCCAGACCAGATTACAACACATGAGAACTATGTCCTCGACTCTTTTCGAAACGTGCGCGAGTTCTTAAACATCCCACACAATCTTATCACTAGCCGAAGCGTGTAATCTAAGACCACTCCTTCGGTTTTTAGTGCTAGTCGGAGAAGATGTAAATTTTACCCGCAATTGCTTGTAATCTCGCAATCTGATTGGCTAATTTGCCGTTGTCGATAAGCTGCTCGCGTCAACTTCTCTTTTTTTGTGTGTAATAGCTAATCAGAATAGCTCATTTTGGGAAATAAACCAGTCAGATTGCGAGAAAGTTATAGACAACGCTTGCTCTTTCGGAATCACGAGGAGTTTGACCACTGACGACTGTGGTGACGAATGTCGTTGTCGATTAGAGTACAGACAACGCTGAACCACATTCGATTTGTTAAATCTAACCGTCTGGTACAAACTATCAGTCATCTAATAATTTGAGCGGCCGAGACATTGCTTGCTTTTCATTGCAATTATACATTTGATTCTCTGTCTCGAGTTGATAACGGCCTTTAAACCGCAAAATCCTTTCTTCCAGCGAAGTGTTCCCACCAAAGATGACATTGACATTGTTGCCTCGTCTCAAAGTTTCCTGGAACACAATGTCAGAGTTGCAGTGGATTTAGTCCTGAGTTCAGGTGAGTGTCGTTTAAAGCCATCGTCCCAACACTCAGTCACTCAGTATCTTTTTTCGGTCATTTGGCAAAGTGGCGGTGAATTCCTGCCAAATTGGTCATAGGACTACATTGTTAAATGAACCTGTGCCAAGTCGACTCTACCTGGCTGCCTTGACAACTGCGTTAAAGTTTCTCATAGGTTAGATCCCCAGTGTTCTAACAGAAGCTTCCACCGTTGTCAGCCAACTCCACGAAGGAGACTGCTCCACTTGGTGCCCGTGCCACGAGGTTCCCTGCACGCTGCACCCGAAGAAAGCCTTGAAATTAGACTTTTGTACCCTTAGAAAAGCTTGGGGAAGTCCACCAACTAGACCATGGTCAGTTACATGAATGGTTCTGTACAGGTGGGCTACTAGATATGCTGTCCTCTAGACTTGGTTTTCGATTGTGGGTGCGCCAGTCCCTCTTCTATCGCCTCCATGAGACCTCTGAGCGGCGGTTAGGGCAAAGCCTGTTATATTCCTGAGTGATCGTTTGCTTTCCGACAATAGGGAGCTTGAGCAAGGACAACGTCACAAAACAAAAGGTTTAATGAGCAAAAACAATGTTTTGCACGCCCCGCACGTTCGTTTCATTATTTTAATACATTTCTTTGCCGTTCTCATCCTGACAACGACGTGAAATGACCGATTTTGAGGCTTTGTGGAGGACACAAGCACCTGAAGTTGAATTTTCAATTTTCTGTGGAAATATCCACACCACACCGCTCTCACCTTTCTCTTGTGGATACGAAGGTGTTGAAGAGGAATAAAGTAGAAGAAGTAAAAGTGGAAGTCGCCAATTTTATTGCTGGAATGTGAGCACACACTTGCCATGCCCAGTGACTTGTGGTAATCGCAAAATTATTAAAATAACAGCAAAGAATACTTTTTGACAACGGTCTCGTAGCCGTCGTCGTCTTCCTTGCTTAAGGTCCCTAATACTCTCTGAAATATGTTTGAGGTGTGAGCGAGGGCAAGGTTAGAATTCCTCTCTAATGCCCCGTCCACACGTATCCGGAGATTTTTGTATCCGCAAATGTTTTTTATGCGGATACACCTAGCGTCCACACGTGTCCGCCGTATACGCTCGGTGTATCCGGAGATTTCTGTATACGCTCTCCAGAGTGGAAATTTCTGTATAAGCTGTGTATCCGGATACGTGTGGACGCTCGTATCCGTATATTTTTGTATACGCTGACGTCACAGTATCAGAACCAGTCTTTTTCCGCGCGAGATTTTCCAAAATGGCGGCGAGCAGAAACGTTGTGTGTTCAATGCTACTTGGACTACTTTCAAGCCTAATAGCGTGTCTCGAACTAAATGTTTCAATGTTAAATCTAAACTTTAACTACTTGAGAAGACGTCTAAGCATTATGCGGCTTCTAGCCATGTCTGATTCAAAACAAATGAGTTGTCTTTGGTTTTTTTCTGTTTTTCTCTTAATTGAGACTTTTTTTATGGTGTTTTTTAACAGGAATCTTTTTCGCTCTTCAAGCTCACACGTGTTGAAACTTCAAGTAAACAAACAAGAACGCCGCGAATTTGGCGCCAAAATTATCGCAGGCTCAGCTTTCTTGGTAATGCGCATGCTCTGTTGACTAATCCTTTGAGATGTCCGGATACGAATCGGATACGTGTGGACGCAGATATTTGTATCCGCATAAAAAAGTTTGCGGATACAAAAATCTCCGGATACGTGTGGACGGGGCCTAAGCAATCATTGAATCCTATCAGTAGAAAGCTCAGTAATTTTGAAAGACATCTACCCTGCACTTTTATAATGCTGTCCACTTTGTTCTTTTCTTTTGCACAGAGGACAATCCTAGATTTGCAGAATATTTCCAAGACCATATAAAGGAAATTGTCATGGAATATTTCACATTGCTGGTGTTCTGTTACAGGGATGGCTTCGAGGGAGTCGAACAAGTTGTTCGGAGTAGAGCGGTAAGACGGCCACGGTGTTTTTGAACGCTCAGAGTGGTACATGTGTTTTCTCAGA
This sequence comes from Montipora foliosa, assembly GCF_036669935.1. Classification (NCBI taxonomy): domain Eukaryota; kingdom Metazoa; phylum Cnidaria; class Anthozoa; order Scleractinia; family Acroporidae; genus Montipora; species Montipora foliosa. The sequence goes on from NC_090870.1 coordinate 53,055,138, forward strand.
ACGTTCGAAAATAGCTTTTTTCAATAAGCTCAGTCATGCACGCATTTGATTGGTTCTCACATATGAGATGTAAGAGGACAGACGCATCGCTCATCTTAAAAAAAACCTTTTAATTGCTGCGAGCACTGGTGAGCGCTCACTATTCTTGACATTGGGACTTCCTGTGCCTTAAATACCAGGCCCCAGTTGTTCAAAAGGTGGATAACGCTATCCGCCGGAAAAATCACTAGCCATTGGATAGCGCAATAGCCTGACGTCTCACTAGCGGATTTTATCACCAAGCCTCAAATTCAAAAATCAAATTTGTAAATTTTGACTTAAATTGATCCCAAAGGAACGAACTAGGGAAGAAACCCACGTGCGAACAGTATTGCATATCCAGATGATTCGAATAATTTTGTGCAAACGAGGCGTGGTGGTGAATTTTTGAGCATATGACGTCATCATGCATAACGCCTATTGGTTTCGCACCGAATAGGCCATTTCCGACTTCATGTCTGCCTCCTCTTCAAAACGAGTCTAAATGCGAAGTTTTTGTGATGGTAATTAGTTCTACTTTACATATGAATGAAAACTAATTTTCATAAGTAAAACTTTGCACTTAGACTCGCTTTGAAGAGGAGGCAGACATGAACTCGGAAATGGCCTATTATCCAATGGATAGTGATTTTCCCGGCGGATGGCGCTTTCCATCATTTGAACAATTGGGGCCTGGGTTAAAGTGGATCTTAGGATTTCACTGGACGAGCTCACAGTACACATGCGCAGCGGTTTTCCACGTAAAGATGCCTTTATGCTGACTTGTTTGTCTCCTTTTAAGTGTGTCCATGAAGGATTGCATGTATTGAGTTGCACGCCGATTTTGTTGAGCTTTAACATCATTTTTGCCTAGAAATAAAAGTGAGAGCTCTACTCCTCCAGAAAGTACCCTTTTTTTGTTGGACTACAATGTAAGAAAATCGGACGGTTGTCCAAAACTCCAGCACGGCATGACAGTGTTGGATTTTGAGACAGTTGTAAAGTCAAGTTAAAACGTTGGAAAAAAAATAACAAATATGTGCGTGAGTGTTTCGGCGAGACTCTCGTAAACTGTTCTTACTATGTATAAAGTTGAAGGGTTAACTCCCTCAAGAGGAACTGACACAGCAGTTTCACTGTCATTGGTGGAAACTGGTTTAACTCTTAATTTTGTACTGTAGTTTACACGTATCATTTCTGACAACTCAGAGAAACGATATTGGAAGAACCTTAGCAGGATCTATTTATATTTGTTTTCGATGTTTTCGTCCATATTTGAATGTGTCAACCGATTTTCATTTTCTCCATCCCGATCTTTAGGTAATGACAAATACATGTACCTTCAATGCCTTAATACGGTTCTCGGTAATAGAACCGTAGCATTATTTTAGTTGTTCTCCATTGATACAAAACGTCTTTTTAGGCCTAAGAGCAAAGCTAGCTAGTGTGCATGACAGGGTCGCTTTAACAAGTTTATTTTTGCAGCCTCAAGCAAGAATAACCGAAGACATGGATGAAGAAACGCGCGAAATTCTTGTGCAGATGCTACTAAGAAATATTCGGCAGATGTATTACAGCAGAGCTTACTGCTATCCACGTCTTGAGCGCTTTATGATCCGCGCTCCTTCACCCCCACCCCCTGGGGAAGAACAACCGCCGTCAAAGGAAAGCCACCCCCCTCAGGAAACAGTCGATGGCTTACCCAAGGGTGGAGCGGTAAGGAATCGTTTTTGTTGTTGATTTTAACTGCATCCGCATTCGAATGCTTCAAACAGGAGAGCAAGTTTTGACCTCTAGAAGACTAGTTCGCATGCTTCAACACTGAGCTTCAAAAGATGCAACCAAGAAACTTGTCTATCATCTTTCCTATGGGCTTGTTACACCTTGGAACATCTGTTGTTGGATTTGAAGATTTGAGGTGCGTGGCATGGTAAAGCACGCAAACGAACGGGGCACATTGTCCATTCAGAACCTCGATAAACGCCCAAGCTCCCTAGGACTTTTCTTGTAGATCTATGGGAAGAACTTCCGACCGGAGTTACGAAGGTCGTACGTTCGAATCTTGCCCAAAACTTTGATTTTTGCCCGTAGCCAAGCAACTAGCCTATAAACCTTTAAGCGTGAGAAAACATGTGCCTTAAACTCCTTGGACAGGAAACAGGAATGTCCAAACTGTGGCATACGTTTATTTGCAAGTCAAGCGCAGGGTGTTGAGTCATTAGGTGAGCTCTAGGATTTCCACGTGAAAATCAAATCAAAATCACGTCTTATGATACTTGACCGAGAATTACTTATATTTCAAGGATAACATATCCTGACTTCTTGTATTCCCCACAGGGGGCTGTTGATGAAGAAATGGATAGTCATGGATCTGATGACTCGGAAACGTTTACCACTCCCCCCGGATCTATTACAGCTGACGCTGAATCCGATGTGCTGGAACCGGATTGTCCGGAGGGACAGCAGGGAGAGGATGCTATTGAAGAGGATGAGGGTGATGACGAGTGGAAAGCAATCATGCCCGAGGTAAGAAAATACTCACGAAGGAAAGGAGGTATATACGGATTTTAGATTAAGACTGCAAGGATGAACACCACCATCAAAGTGGAAAAGGACAACACTTTCCTGGTAGTGTTTGGTGTTATTTAGCTGAGAAAATTAATGTTCATTGACGAATGGTTGACTGAGAAGGGAGATTTTCGCCATCATGTACCAGTGGGATGCAGGGATGGCGCATTGGTGAGAGCACTCGCCTCCCACCAATGTGGCTCCGATTCGATTGCCAGACTCGGCGTCTTATGTGGGTTGAGTTTTTTGGCTCTCTACTCTGCACTCTGTAGGTACTCCGGTTTTCTCCTCTTTTCAAAAACCAACCTTTGATTTGATTTGCGTTAATTTGTTTATTTCAGTTTACAGCGTCCCCAATGGACGTTTGCAGCGGACGATCACATGGTACAAAAACCGCCATTCTGGAGAGCAAATTGCGCCCTTGGACATCTAAGACAAAGAGAATATAGATTAAGTTTGTTTTTTTAGATGTCCCGGTGCAGCGCAATTTGCTCTCTATTTTGGCGGCTTTTGTACCATGTGATCGCCAGCTGCAAAGGGCTTATTCGTGCTCCTGCACTAGAAGACTAGGCACTTAAATCAAGTTCCTTTCCTTTCCCTTTTGTATACAAATGACTACTCCCTAATAACGTGAAATGGTCGAATTTAAAGTTTTGTAGAAAACGTCAGTACCTGAGGCTTTTTTTTTGTAATCTCTCCTTTGTAGTGGACACTATTTTTGTCAAATAAAAAGGGTTGAAATAGTTGCGCAGGGATAACAACGCGATTTTGTATTTCAGGTGACGTGGTTGCATAAGTCCATCATGGACGGAATGCATCAATGGCGGCCAAAAAAAATTCTTTTGTTTATGTGCTAATTAGACTCACTTGCCTCGTTTGCATGGACAAATACAAAAGAAATGTTGCTTGAGAGCGAGGCTAGTGAGTCAAATTAGCACATAATATTGGCTTTTCCGATTATGTGAATCGCGAAAGTCTAGAATTCCATTCATTGCTTCCATTTTAACTGGCACTTAATCCTTATCCAACTCTTAACCCATTACTAAAATTGTCTATTGTGTGAAGGATTGGATCCCTGTAATTACAACCGATATTGTGCGCCAGAGAAGAATGCCGTCACAGGCACCTTTCAGTGATGCTTACATCAACGGGCGGCCACCCAAGAGGCGCAAGGTACGTGTTTTCTGTAGACGCTAAAACAAATTCTCGAAATTTAATAACTCGCAGACGTTGTTTGTCACGAAGTCCATCAGTTTCCCCTGGTTTTGCCTGTGGATAAACTAAAATGTTGGGCTGTAGTTTCTAAGCCAGTCGTTTAGGAGTTAGCCTTCGAACAGGTTTCTCCAGCCTTTTTTCGTGACAGGAGAGTTATGGGGGTCGTAAATCTGCTCGAATATCATTGGCCTGTGAAGCGAGACCCTGCTTCCAAGCCACCTCTTTTTGAATTGTCCGCTTGCCAACGAAAGCATTATTCTGATTAAAAAATGACCGGTGACGACAACCAAGGTGTAGCACGCCGGCGTTGAACTCGTTTGTTCCACGCCTATAAAACCTCGCGGAGAGAAATGCATAGCATGTTTCGTCCAGTCAGTTCGATGGCTGAGGAAAGTTCTTATTGGGCTTTGCGTAAAAAGGCTAGTGTTTTAAGCAGAATTGTAAAGCTTTTCAAGGAATGATTAAATTTGTGAAGGTCACAATTTTTCAGGGACTCTTTACCTCTACCCTAAGCACGAAAAACTTAGTTAGGTCCCCAAAAGGTACGTTGTATGTAACAAAAAGTGCAAGATACCTTACAGGGCTTTTGCCAGATTTCTCTTTTAATGTTTTGATCAAGTTATTTCAAACTTGTAGCGGTAGTAAATTGTTAACTGAGAATGGTGAAAAGTTTTGAGTGATGAGGCAGCTGCGGGAGTGGTTCCTCGTGCAAAGCTAGTTTTCTTCCGTGGTCTTTAGCATGGTTTTTTTTTTTGTGTGTGTGTGTGTTAAGATTTTAGACCAGCAAAGTGTTCCACCCAGCGAGACCAGCATTAGTGACGCACTCAAACAAGCGGTGTCAGCCAGCGGCGCCACGCCTCTCACCAGCGTGGAAGGTAAGACAATGCTGCATTCCATGTAGACCGGTGACCTCAGAAAAGTTACAGTAATTCAGCATTAACGAGGCTCGAAAGGGTTTTCCACAGGTAACTTCGAGTTTCCAATTGATAAACAAGCAACAAATTGTTTCCGTCTGTTTTTTAAAAATATCTTTAAAAAACTAATTCAGTGTTTGTTTCAAATTGTGAAATTCTATCTCCGCATTAAATTCTCTAGTATGAGAAAAAATTTGGCAGGTATTTTTCATCCGGTCACCCGTTTTGATTCAACCCTTTCGAGCCTGTAGTCGGGGGAATGTGAAAGCCAGTTTGATGCAGTCGTGTTCCTGGGATCTACAATAGTTTGATGTCGACTAGGAGACTTGAAGTCTGTCTGTCGACTTGATGTCGACTAGCAGACTTAACTTACCTACGTTAAAAGTATAAAAAAAAACAGTGGACGCAACAAAAGAAGATATTTTTGTCCCCTGCGGTGGCGATTCTTTCGGCCAGCACCGAGGTGAGGACCTCTACCCTATCCTGAATTATGCGCAGCCGTAGTGAAGACCCATTTTTTTACTAGTTGCAACCGTTATTGTTGTTATTTAATGAGGCTGCGCAGAAGAGTTAGAAGTCCATGGGCGCTTTCCATTCGACTAGAAGTTTCAGTTAAATTTGATATCACGTGGCGAATGCTAGAGCTTTTTTCCGGTTGGCCGTTCGAAAATGCCAATCACATCAATGAATTTTGGGGCTGCCACGCAGCTCTCAGAACGACTCACGGGATTGGTACAGAACACAACGGACACAAAGAACGATGTAAAAGAAACGATGGACCATGACGTAAAACGATAGAGCTGCGTCTTGAAGGGATCCAACGAAATTAGAGGTTGTAAAGAGCTGCGTCCTGACTGGAGTTTTGCCCCGAAATGTAAACTGCAATTTCGCCCGATGACGAATGAACCAACGGGACGCAATTTTCCAGGCGGTTGGTCCAGAATTCTGAAACCTGAGGATCGCTGCGGGAGTTATACTAAGTCCGCAAGTGCGGCCCAGGGGTTAGGACGCTTGCCTTGATCAAGACCCGTTCTGACCACTAGTTGAATTTGATCCTGGTAGTCCCTGGTTCAACTTCCCAGCTGCACTTGTAAATAGCCAACTGGTTTGCCTCCGGCCAGTTGGGATTCTTAACAGTTGTTGTTGTTGTTCTTGTTCTTTTCTGTCGTTTCGTTCATTGTGTTTCATTGTTCCTGAAAAACCCCTATGAAGAGTGGTCAATTAATCATGTATTGTGTTGTATTGTATCCCCTTCCATTCGATTCCTTGCCCGGTTTTTTTTTTTAATATTTGGTCAAATGGAAAGATTCAAATCAGCCGGAGGTCGTTATGCTTGGTTTTGAAGAAAAGAATCGCGGCCTGTTTGAAGCTGAATAAGGCAAGAAAATATTGGTCGTGTAACACAATTCTTTACGGAGACGGAGAGGGTTAAACTATGAACTTGGGATGCGCCTGTAAGAGTTTCTACGGGTCCTAAAGTGTCGTAAGTCTGAAAAAGAGACATCTGGATTTAACAATCTGGCCCGGGTTGCTCGGGTTAGCGCTAACCAGCGTTAAATACCATGGAAACGTATAGGTTATGATACCTCTTAACCATAGGTTAGCGCTAACCAGGCTTCGAGCAGCTAGCCCCTGATTCATTACTCTGTGTTATCTCTCTCTTCTTCAGCTCTGTCCAAAGCCGCAAAGGAAAATAGAGTTTTACACGACTCGTTCCGTAAAGAAGTCAAAAAGGAAGTAAAGTCAAGGCTAGAAAAAGATACAGACTACCGGCCTGACAGATTCCCCAATACAAGGGACTATTTTGACAAGGACACTCCATGAAACAAAATCATGACGTACAGTCGGACGAATCGTTAGGCCCACTGTACATAGAAAGCACAGGCACGAGTAGCGAACCCACACAGTGAATGCGTATTGCGTGGAAGGGGTCCATAACGTCGCACCTCTTTTTGAACTGAAGTCAAGATTTTATGACGGTTCCTATTAAAAGAAACCGGATGGACTATAATTCCTTCGAGCACTTGGACAGTGTTTCGTGTATGGCCATGTGCCGAGTACAAGTCGGTAGTTTTGACTCGACTTTGAAGTTTTGTTAGAGTGGGCTCTTTAATTCATTGTTATTGCATCAAGCGACTATCGTTACGAAACTGCGAATGCTTCTCTTCTATAATGCATCTGGACGAACTATCCAGTTTAGTGCGTCTTCGAAGACGCAGTAAAGTAGACACTTCGTCCAGACGCACAATGCGTCTTGTGCCAGTCTTTATACTAGAGGAATTTAACAGATGTAGAAAAAATATTTTCCCAAGTTCGTCCTAGAAGAATTATGCGTCTCGTATAGTTCGTCCCGTCTTTACACTAGACGGATAACACGAGAGACGCATAATTCTTCTGGACGGATTATGCGTCTCTAGTATAAAAAACGGCCAATTACTATATTAGTTATCTTCAAGCAATTAAGGGAAGAGGGGTGAGCTGAGGGCATCGAAATAATTAGAATTTTCTTTGGGAATTTTGCACGAATGAAATCACGGATTCTTGGTTTGTATTGCGGTTAAAATTTCAACGAATTTTTATTTTCCTCAGCTCAAACACTAAGTCATTAAATTTTTTGTCATAGATCTATGTTAAAAGAATAAAGGATATGTCGAAAAAGAATGATAATTATGATTCAACCTTAATATTGCGTGAGAGTGTTCGTGCAAGTTGTAGTTTTGTTGCCAGCGTAACTGCGAGTAGATGTCTCTCACGTGAGCCAGCTTCCACCGTGTCCGCCGCAACTAACATGTCGCAAAAGGATAATTGTCTACTTGTCAATTGTATGTTTTGAATTTTATTTGTTACCAGTCCTGTTATTCACGAAACCTGTTGCCATCCCGAAATTAACAAACTAGATTTTATCTGCAGTCGTGCTTTGTTTTCCGACTCTTGATCACGTGGCAATTGCCAAATAGATTGTCGTCTTCAAATATTGGACACACTTCAGTCTACTTATGCTCGCATGTGCTTTAAATAAAAGAGAAGACAGGGGATTACGTCAACTGGTTTACACTCCATGATCTATGTCAGGGCAACAGAATGGACAGAACAGGTCGTCGCATAGGGTCTATTGGAGGTTAAAATTATTGGTAAGCGTTTATCCTTAAATGTACCAAAATAATTTGCCTCAACTTTTATGCACGCTTGATTGTTTACACTCCACTTTCAATGACCCTCGCCATTCCGGTGCACACTATCGGAAAATCATTATGGTATAAATTTGAACGGTAAAACTTGTGAATGTTACTCTAACAAAAGGGAATAGACCAAATCGGCTAACTCAATGTTGTACCCAATTCAAACCCTTAGGGAATGAAACGTTTTGTTCCAGGTATTTCCATATCATTTAAGTATGAATGCTTCATTATTATGCAAATACAACACACAAAGATTCTTAATCCTGGGAGATTTGAATTCGGTACAACATTGAGTTAGCCGATTAGGTCTATTCGTTTTGCTTGAGTAGCAAGACGTTTATAATAGAGAGATGTAGAATCGCGTTTATAGCAAACGGCTAACGTCAGGTTCACAAAGAAATCTGGGTGACGTGTTTCATTCAAGCTGGTTCTATGCCTGTTAGCTACAGATTTCGAGCAAATTCTCAAGACAGAGGTAAAAGTTAGAACAAGAGCATATTTGTGCTTTTTCGACAAACAGAAACCTGCCGTTTCACGAAAATCCGATGCTAAATCTCTCTAATATTTAAGCCGTGGGTGGGTGGAAGGATGTATTTGCGAAAAATTATGCTGAGTGTAATACAGTGCCCTCTTTGGTTACTGCGCAAAGAAGATGCATGATGATGTTTCAGCTTGTCCCCGCCGCCTTCGAGCTTATTTCAAATTGAACGGCTTGTGCACTTTTGTAACTCGCATTGCAAATTAATATATTCGAACTTCCTGGGTCTGAACATTGCGTTTATTAGAATTTCACTCCTAGAAGTTGAAGGCAAAATGATAATCAAATATTGATCAGAACGAATCATTGTTCTTCGAATCGGAGCCAACCACACAAGTGCAAGATTAGTTGGCGCTTGTCGTGGTTCACCTTCAACTCCCCAAAGTTTCTGTTAAGTATGCTATAGACTCGGAATCTTTGTTTACGTTTTCTGCCTCTTTATAATTAGCCTAATGCTATCATTTTTCTAATCAGCCAGCCGAGAAAAAAAAAACTGAATATTGAAAGTGCATTGCATAATGAGCTTAAGGGCCGATCTAGGGAGAGGGTGAGCATCCCATAATGTCTTTCGAAACAATTGAAATAAAAATGGTCGCTGTACGGTATCTGCAAAAAGGTACTTATAACTGGAATTCTGGAAGGAAAAAAACGTCAGCAGTCAGCTAATCCATTCCTTAGTGGTGCATCCATTCCCCCCCCCCCCCCCTCAAAAAACGCGGATTTAACAGAGTTCAACAAGTTCTATTAAGTTTGAAGTCAATTTGAAAATAGCATGATGCCTTTTGTGAACAAACTCGTTATGTTAATGAAACAAAAGTCAGCATAGATTCCAATCAGCAGGTTTTCGGAGATCAGTTCGGTTCGCCGATGTCATCCGGTTAATAGTCGAGTCGGGTAGAGTCTAAAAGTACTCACGAGTGACCATGAGTCAGTTGTGGTCACCCGTAGTCACTCGTGGTCACTCGTGAGTACTTTTAGACGCTATCGTTGAGTCGAACTCTTCAATGCAACCATACTGGTTGTGTCTTATTGTCGTCGCGTCTTTATTTACGTTAGCACAGAACACACAGTGTGTTTGAAATTCTTGTTGGGATTTTTCGGCAAACGTCAATCCTAACTGAAGATTAGTAGTCAAATCTCGAGTTTTAATCTTAAAAGTGTTGTAATCGGATCAGCTTCATATGTGCACGCTACCTTAAGCATCATGATGCTGTTTTCCTTCAGGACGTGCCTTAAAACTGAAATTCCTACACCTTAAATTTTCAATTCAATTTCCCTGGTAAGTGAAGGCTTTTTTGTATAGGAAATCAACATGATCGTGAGTTTGAGTGCAATTTCGAAGAAATAAGCACTAGTAAATGTTTTCAAAGGCGAACCCCTGATAAATGCTTGGTTGCCGATTGTCTTTTGGAAACCCCTACGATAGGCCTTTTGCAACTAACGATCACATGGTACAAAATCCGCCATGCTGGAGGGCAAGCTCATTATTATTCCCCCACTGGGACATTAAAACGAAGACAAGACAAGCTTTTTTGGTTCAGGTCTCTTTGTTTTAATGTCCCAGTGGGGGAATAATAATGAGCTTGCCCTCCAGCATGGCGGATTTTGTACCATGTGATCGTTAGTTGCAAAAGGCCAATTAAATGCACGCCATGTGTAGATGCAATCGCATGGCGTCTCCGCTTAAGTGTCGCATACTATAGTTCTAAGTGTGCGTCTATGTCTCTTGTTGAAGCCTGCGTTTACGTTTTAGCATTTTCAAAATGGAGTCTTCGATCTCCATTGACAGCTACATGTGAATTTTCCTATCTGACAATTTTTTGTAAAAGCCAGAGATATTCTACCCTGGGCACCAGAGGTTTTTCTCGCGTGCGGCGGGAATTTTCGGCCGTAGGCCGAAGCCACGAGCGGCGCGGGTCACTATAAAGACTTGACTGAAAACCGGAAACCGCGCTAGAAAAGTCTCTGGCACCCAGGGTAGAGATATTCAAAACACGGGAAAATTCTCAACTGCGGCAAATTAATTATTGTTAACTTCACCGTACTATCAGACATTGACAACAGAAACCGTCGAGTGAGTCGGGTGTTGATCATGTAATACATACATCTTATTCGATGGTTAAACATATAATACGCGCGGATATTTTGCGAGTTGCGTAGTATTTGCTCTGTTCTAAACCGGTCAACCGGGACACTACAGTGTATTACCGTCTCATATTTTGCGCGTTCTCTTGACCAAATATGGTAGAATGGCGTAAGAGTGGAATAATAAATTTTCTAATTTTGTTCCATCGTTGTGTTCCATCTCGTTCACATCGAAGAATGTGGGTGAAGTATCCTAAAACCAAATTCACGGTGTGGGCAATTTCAGGGTGAAAATCGAAAATGAAAGGTTCACAAACTTCAGATGTGGTGATTTCACGTCGTCGTTATGCAGAGTACCGCAAAAATACGTGCTAACATGCGTGCCGCAAGTGCAGCACGATTATTTTTAACTATTAATGATATTCTGTTTTGTTGTCGTATCCGTCATTTCTTAAAAACTCTCTTATGGATGGATTTTCCATAATCATATTCTCACGGTTGCACTGGAAACGAGCATGAAGGAGAGGCTGATGCGGGGGAATCTCTTCAGATGCAAACTAGTTCCCCCACATGAGTCTTCATTGCATGTTCGTTCCAGTCCAACCGTGATAATACGAATAATTAGACACGTAGCCCTTGCGAGCTACCGGTTAATAGCCCACGAGGCGAGGCAGAATGGGCTGTTCACCCGTGGCCCTTGAGGGCGAAGGGTCCAATTGTTTTACTATCACCCAACTAGTCGAAAAGAGAAGACAATAATAAAGTTAGCAAATGCGTGTTGAAGAAATATTTACAAGTAAAGGTTTTTTTAAGAACAATTTGAAGTAAAAACTAACGATAAAAACACGCGACGTTTCGACCGTGTTCCCTTGTTACCTAGATTATTTTAAAACTCGTTCCGGCTAAGATACTTTGTTATTGTTCCCCTGTTTCCCAGTTCAAATTAGCCATGTTCTCTTATTCCATAAAATCCCTGGGAGGGCGTTTCCACTGACCTTTCGCGCTCACTTGAAGTAAATAAATATTACACGATCAAAAAGACAACTTGTGAAGGCAACATGGACTTTTGATACTGTACTTCATTTACATAACAAAGATCTTTGAACCGTGATGACCTGGTACCAAGCCGAGGAAAATGCAATCTAAACCCCTGGTGCTATGCATTTTATTAGGAAATTCACAATTATCCTGCATAAAATATTGGCACTGACTAAAATCCTATATTTTAACGATTATGATTTTTTAAATGGATGTAATAAAGGATGTAATAAAGTGGTAATTGAACTTGTGATTTCAAATCGAACTTGCGCTGCGCGCTCGTTTTAATCTATATCAAACCAGCAAGACTTAATTGTTACAAATATTCTTTTTTCGTTAGGATTGTCAAATTATGGAATGAGTTAGCGGGTAATATAGTAAAAGCTGATAGCTTTCAGCATTTAAAATCAAAACTCAAATTGTGCTTAAATATTTAATTGTAAAGATCTTGATATTTTTCTTTTTTTTTTGTCCTTTACATAGGGATGACCTCTAAGCTTCCTTTTCTAGAAGTACTTTTCTTCTTAGTTTTTAATTGTATATGTATATATAGTTTGCTTCTGGAATAAATGTATGTATGTATGTATGTATGTATGTCAAGGTGTTCGGAAACTTTTTTACACGCGTGGGTGGTGCATTTAATTAAAATCTTCCTGAACTTGTACAGGCTGATTAGGTTACGTTTAATAATTAGGTGCGTAGTGTCAGGGCAACCATCATTTCTTGGAAAACACTTTAAATACAAACATAAGAAAGGTTATGAGACTAACCCTTCGTCATTTCTCGCACCTGATAAACGGGACATTTGTTATCTACGCACTCGCTGCTCAAAGGAAGTTTTTTCTAGTTTGGTTATTTGTTAAATCATTCTTAATGCTGCTGGAACTCGCTCTTCATAAACAGATAACAAGTTAAACTGCGAGGTAAGCAGGAGCTTGTTTTGTAAAGATTTGATTGCTTTATATATATTTGGGGGCGAACGGCATGCATTCTTTGAACTGTTTTTCTCTTTAAGGACCCGTTTTATCCGTTTGTAGCAGAGACCCTTATCTTGAGCATGGATGAATAATGAATCAATTGCACAAAAGACCTACCAAACATTCTGCGAAAACTATATCTTTTTGCAATTGCGAGCAACTTATGCCACTTAGGGTTGAGTTTGGTGTCCGTAATCCTAGAGGGCAAAATTATTAATCTAGGATAACGCATAGTGCTTAGAAACGCCGGGAGATACACCTAAAGTATAATCTGTAAGATGAAAATAGATCTCCGGGAAGAAAAAATCTCTCACCACCTAGGGTGCGAAGAAGAAACAATATTTGGTTTGTAAAATGTCACTATTTAGATGACACCATTTTCATTACGTCAATAATAACGATTTCGTAAATTGAAAAAAATTTCTTTAACCGTTGACATCATACAGAGCGATGTTTTCACACATAGTGCGCAAAATTCAAGATAATTTGTTCTTCTTCGCAATCGAACCGAACCGCACTCTATTTCACTAACAAGGAAGGGGGGGGGGGGTTTCTAAACGAAACTTCTTTCCTTTTCGAAAAAAGTCGGTTCTGTGCTTCCTAACCAAGCCTTTTGCCATGATTTAGGCACGGAGCAGCTCGATTTTCCGCGACTAAATCGGTTGACATTTCGGCTCATCCTCGGTGTAAAAACCTGTGAAACTGATGGATGACGTAACACAAGGAAAACAAAAGTCCAAAAAAACATCAAAAAATACCCTAACCCTACCACGAGCTAACAAAACCGTAACCAAAAATTTCGCTCAAATTCAGTAAGATGGAACGCTGCATTTTACCGATAAAACTTGATTTTAGTCAAGTTTTAATCAAGTTTTAATCAAGTTCATTTTAATCAAGTTTTATCTTAAAAGATATAATAACAAGTAAGTTGTAATTGTGATAAAAGTGAAAACATGATTGTATGTAGCATATTTATATTACCATTATACCTTTAAGAATTTAAGATTAATTAAGGAACAGGAAGGCTATCTGCATTATTGATTATTGGCCATGGCATCATATTACTTTGACCAATCAAAAAGGACGGAGACCATCTGGTAAACCAATCAAACTTGAACTAATAGGTCTTGTATAAACAAATTATATGGTATTTTCAACGTCACAATAGTTTCTCAGAACACCCGAAGAATCAAATCTTTTTTCCCTTACAAAGATAAACTAGCTCCTTCCTTCAGGTCAAAAGTAGTGTGCAGAGCAAACTGCTGGGATTGCAATGATGTCTGCATAGGGAAAACGAAACGCCGATTACGTGACAGAAAAACAGAACATTTTAAAGCCCTAACTACAAATTGTCACGAATCTGCAATTGCTGATCATGTTTTCTTAACCAACCATAGAATTAAGTGGGATCATTTTGAAATATTAGCAACTGGTCGATCAGACATGCGTTGCAAAATTAAAGAGTCTCTGTTGATCCGTGATCTTAAGCCAGTCTTAAATGAAAACGTTGGCAGCGAGAAACTTTATCTCTATTATTAGGATATTCTTGTCGTTTTATGTCAATCAATTTTGCTAGTTCCCAGTCCGTACAGTTGTATTTTTGATGATGTATGTTGTAACATACGAAACGTTAAGTTTATAAAAGTTATGCATTTCAAGCAAATGTTTGTAGCCGCTGTTTGCGTTTTATTCCTGTTCTGGAGGGATTGAAGTCCCAAGGAATATTTGGAATTAGTCAAGAGCAAAGGCGGGCTCTTTTCCATTTTTCGAAAAGTCTAGGCATGCATGCCTCACGTGGGACGTTACGTTACTCGCGCATGCTTGATGGAAAATCGAACGGTTGTTCGTAGTG
>NC_090870.1:53074521-53084521 GCF_036669935.1 Montipora foliosa
GTTTCACTGGAAATAACGACCTGTTCAGAACAATGCTGAGGTGTATTAACTTACGCTATTTCAAGGATTTTGCGATTATTCCGTCTTGCTCACCTTGTACAATACGGGCGAACTATCCTGTAATTGGATGGGTCATAGTTAAGAGATGTAGACTCGTTATAAAACTGGACAAGTTTCTTTGTTTCATGTTTTTGTTCGCTTTTTTGGCCTTGACCCTGCACAAAACCCGACAAAAACACGCTTTTTTCGGCAGGATAACCAATCAAAAGTTTCGACTAATTTATTCGAAATTAACTTGCGAACCAAAAACAAAAGATTGTGCAGGGTCACGGTCGGTTCAAAATCTTATTGCGACTATGTTGTTCCTGCTTTTGAAATTCCCAGGGTTTCATAACCAGTCCCTAGATTAACTATGGATGGGTACGAGCGGTTTTAAAAGTAAAAATAGAAAGTGAATGGTTCATTGTTTTCAAGTTCACGTTGTCGTCAAAACCTAAAATTTGTTTTGTCGAGTACGGCAAAGAAATGCACGGAAACTCGTGCTGCACATGCAGCACTTTTCCTTTTTTAACCAATCATATTCTTGCTTTGTGGCGTTGTCTTTGCCGTAGAGGTCGCGTTTGCTTAAACTATGCAGAGTTCGGCAGAGATTCGAGCTGTAGAATGCGTTCCGCACGTGAAGCATGAAGTTAGTTTCCTCCTTAAACCAATGATATTATTGTTTTATGACCTTTTATGGCGTTGTCTTTGTTGTGACTATCTTCCGCTTCTCCCTTAATAACCCCGCCATAACACCCTTAACAACGTTTCAACCCTGGAAAGCCAAAGTGACACTAACAAACCAGCTGGTTCAGGTGATTTGCAGTTGATTAGTAATATTACAGTACAGGATGAACAAATGTATATGACTTATGACATATCATTTGTCTTTTATCCCCGGAGGCGATAACTTGTTTGTGTTTTGTCATAATGGGTCGTGAATACAGCTGGAATGGGATTCGAAGAGCTTAATTTACAAGCTTCCCAAATCTCGACTTAAGCTTAGAAATCTTTCAGTTATGGGCACAGAACCGCATAGAGCGAGTTCGTTCTGACGAAAGGAAATGACAATAAAAAAATATGTAGCCGTGATAAGAAGGTATCTAATGATGTGAAAGAAGACGTAACCGAACCTACGCAGAAAATATATTAGTCGCCACGCAAATGGGTGTAAGTAGTTTTTTTTGGCGTAAGAGCTATTTTCTGGGATCAGTGTTACACTGTAACGACGAGTTAACGATCGAAGCACTACAACTTCCACAACGAGTGCAAATTTACACCAGATGAAACTCAAACGCGTCACGCAGCGGAAAGCTCTGTATGTGCTGAAACTACGAATTTTCGGACCAAGTGACAAGTTTCGGTGCCTACCGTGCAGTTCATAAAATTTGATCGCATTAGGCGCCCTTTTTGTGCATACATTTGAAGCTAAATATTGACTTGAGCTATTTATCTGCATATTCCCTTCTGTTTGTATTTCTAGATCCGGAAATTGGTTGTAACAGCTTCTGTCAAAAACCAGGACAGCAACCTGAACGCTTTTATTCACATTGAACATTGTCGTTGAAGAGGTGCCATCCACTTACTGAGAAGACTCGTTACGAAGTTCTTGCATCCTTCCTTCCGTTTGCCCAGGTAAATCTCCAACAAAACACAGGACGTGAACGTGAGTTTTTCCTTTTGTGAACAGCTCAAGCGTTTTATACAGTGTATAATATTTTTATTATTTAATGCTCAAAGTAGTTTAAGACCCACATCACTCGTGGAAATGGATTTGAATTCACAAATCACAAAAAGATAATTGAGAGTTTTAGCTCGTAAGGATTTCGAACTTTTTCTCAAGTGTAGCTGAAACAACCTTTTTGATCAGAGAAAACTCATTAACGCTTGGTCAAGAGCGCATCAAACCGACCGAATATGTGGATTAGGGAGTTGTCGTGTTGATATGAATCCGGCGCGTCGAACGAAGAAAACGTAGAGTTCTAATTCAGTCACTGAGCCCAGATAGAAACGACCGAATTTTCACGACTAGCTACGACTTAGAGCGCCAAAATGGCTCCCCTGCAAAGAAGTCCAGGGGTATATTCAGGGGTGTATCATTATGCAAACCGTTTATTTTCCTATTAGGGTTAGGGTTAGAGAACTCCAAAACTCCATTCCCTTCGATTTTAAATCATTTCTAGAGGCTGTCAATTTTGGAAAAAATGGCTGTCTGTAATTCCATCACAAATGACCCAAACCGTATGGCAGTCATGTCCGTTTAGAATTCCAAAATATTAGCGTTGCTTTGTAAAACATTTCAGTGTTAGGTCTAAAAGTTAGGCCTGAAGAAGCAAGCTCAGTTTCGATGTTCTCCGCTGCTCGATTTATTCATCTGGAAGCTCGTAACCCCAACAAAAGCTAAAAACCTGCTGCCATTGATTTTATTCAATTGTAAGAGGGAAATTTACAATTCATCCCTAGGATTTGCAGTTAAAAATACGGACCGACAAGAGTAAGAAAGATTATTTAGTTTTCTTGCAGGGAGGACACGGTCACAATATTTCGAATGTTATTTTCCTATAATCTGTCATAACCAGGAAACAGATACAAAGACATATTTTATTGTATTCTGCCGGGAAAAGGCTCTAGAAAACGACATGGGTCACTAAGTTACCTAGTAACCTACGAGTACCCCTTTACAAGATTTTACGAGAAAATAAACAACGATAATTGAGGAATAGCACTTGATAAAAGCTGTCACCGAACACAATCTGAGTGGTTTGACCATCGAGCAATCAACTTTCTTCCAGCGTCCTTCATACATAAACTACACGAGTGGAAATCATTTTCGTAGAATTTTATGGCCCAAAGAAATCCCCAATGGTCTTCCTTCGATTCGCTACTGAGTTTCTTGTGACTTTTTTGTCTTCTGAAGAGTATTGATTTTAACCAAATCACCAGAAGGGCGTGAAACTCTTAAGTTAACCGTCACCAAGAACTGGAAGTAAGAAGACAATACAGTAAAACCCCGCAATAAGAACCTTCCATTTTAAAATTATCCTAAGCAGGTACTTACATAAATGGTAATAAACAGGAATTTAGACTATCTAGGTTCTTAAATTAGTTATTATTTTCTGAAAAAAAAAATCACGTAGAAGATACCAGAATTTATTGGTATTCGGTCTTCGTCCCCAATGCAGCAGCCAGTATTTCCCTATCCGTTATATAAAATTTAAACAAAATCTAAATGCGGAATTAAAATATTCAAATGAGTGAAATAAGAAAATTGAAAGATCATGTGACATCATCAGCTCTAGCCTAAAGTAATGCTCATCCTACGAAAAGGACGCTTGTAGCCGGAACCCCCGGGGGGACTCCCATACAAAAAGGGGGGGGGGGGGATGCTCGTCGTCTTGCTAAGGGGTGTAAATTTTGGATTTTGGTCTCACTAAGGGTGTTCTGGGCAAAACGCAATCACATGTAGCCGTGAGGGTCTCCTTTAGGGTTGCGCGCGAAGAAATATAAAAGTGTATATTTACACTTTCACATTTCTTCACGTAGGTGAAAGTGATAAGACATGATAGTGTCTTTGCCATCATTAAAAGTCACGGTATTTTTTGTTTCTCTGTGTTTTAATATGGTCTCTTTTTGGGGTCAAAAAAAGACTGGTCTACGCCCAAATTGGTCTCCTTTAGGGGTTTAATTTAAAATTTCCGACGATCATCCCTCCCCTTTTATATGGGAGTTCCCTCCCGGGGGGTGGGGGGGGGGGATAAGAACCTGTTTCCAATTTTAGGGTTAACAGGTTCTTGTTAAGAGGGGGTGTAACTGACAAATTATAGGCTAACAGGTTATTAAGTTCTTATATACTCGCTGGGTTTTCTGGCTTTCAATTGTATTTCACAGAATTGCTCGGTCAGTATCAAATGAACGTGAGCGTTTTAAGAAGAATGGAAGACAGTACTGTGGATAGTGTCGAAGGAACATGAAAACTAAAAGTTGAATCCACAATTAAATTGAGTGACAACGAGATTTATCACGAGAAAAGCACTCAGTCACTCCCAATTCCGTTGAAATTTGATATTTGATGAAAAAAAGATAAAGGGGAAATTGAATTATCGACAAAGGATAAGCCATTTCAAAAATTGTTCTGTTACTATTAAATATGACATTGATATCATAATGGCGGTTCAACTATGATAATACCGGAGGAACTTAAGCCAGCAAGGGGTTTTATCTCTCCTATGATAGCGTAACTGAGTATATTAGATGACAGACAAACCGATTCAAATCACGGATGCAAAAAACATTACAAGATTTGTTCAAATGAAAGGGCTTTGACTCTTAAAAAACGTTGAAAACGCTTGTGGTTAAAAGAGCACAGACTTCGGAATTAAAGACATATAACGGAGTCTTTGCGTTTCTTTCCGCCGTATATCAGTGGTTATTCATTATTTTATTCAAGACCAACAAACTTCATCCTTTACAATATGTCACGTTTCCCAAAAAACGTTGCTCTACAAATTGAACTTGCGTTTCCTTTAGTTTCTCTTTCGACTGGTACACCACCGTGGCCGCCACGATCAAACCCTGTACTCCTTACATTTCCAACTACACCAAACTATGCAACGCCTTCTCATCATATTCAGTACTGATTTGTTCTCTCCCCGCTTCAACATCATTAATTGCCTTATGCTATTATGCTAAAGCTGCTCCTTTCGTAAACGGTCATTGCTCTACCTGGGCCCTCCGCATTGAATTCTGCGTACAACTATACTTAACAGCGGGGCAGCTCTAGTCAGTGTGAAATATTTCTATTTGTAAGAAGAAAACCAGTCAAGAGGTGATTTTAGGCTGCTAATTATCGCTATAAAAGCATGAAAATTGTCTCATTTTCGGTCGGCTCTTTCTTTTGATTAGTTGCTCGATTTTACTAAACAACAGGCAAAAATTGAGCTAAAATCAATTGTTTCTCTTGATATTTGATTCAAATTATTTTAGCATGCGCACTTCTCGTCCTAGCAACGAAAGGTTTGAAGTTTCTCGCGGACGAGAGGTGTGAAGATTTTCGTCGACCTCGCCGTCGTAGATCTTAAAGCCCCTATTAATAAAGGGAACTTAAGATCTACCAAGGCGACGTCGCTAATTTCCTTTTCGTAAACAAGCGATGCCATTTTTGACGGTCGATGCCATTCTTAGCAGCCAAGCCTTTTATTCGGTTAGCTTTCAACAAATTGTTAGGATTAGCTTCATTTAAATACTTTAAAATTGCCGACTTGAAGCCGTTGTTTCAGCAGCGTAGAGGTTATGTCAACCGAGTTCGACATCGTTCGATCAACTTTTTACTGGGTTGCCAGTATGGCAATCCCAGTCCGAAAATGGGTAAAATTTCTTTGTTTTCTTTTTTTTTTCCGTGTCGGTAAAAGTCTTGCCTGTCACTCCCATGCTAAGTGGTGTCTTTGTGCATAGAGCCTTCTGTGCGTATTTTGTTAGGTTTGAGGGGGCTCGGGTGATGTGTAAATTTCTCTGGTGCACACAGGAGAACATTTAATTAACCTGCAATGGCGTCGAAAGTCATTGGAACGCGAATGGCGTTTTAGTACATCTTTAAACAAAATGTAACCTCATGGAGCTCAAGAATGGAACGTCAATTGGATAAACAAGACAGGCGGTGAAAAATGAATATCTGGAATCTTAAAAGCGACGAGTAATGGACTTCGACAACAAGCTTTTGCTCGTCGAGCTGTATTTCTAATATTTTACCAAGTGTGGTGTTCTGTACAACACTGAAACCAAATGGCAAATTCTCTGGTAACTTATGGGTTCAAGAAAGACAGAGAAGGAATCGAACACCTTACGTGGATCTGTGATCTCTGTTGTCTGGCTATTTGTATTTATTTCTGCTCAACTCTGCACAGATTGTTTACACGAAACTCGTGCTTTTTGCGAATTTTGAGTGTCATGAAATTACATCACTTGCGTGACATAGCTCAGTTTAGTTCAGTTCAGTTCAGTTCAGTTTATTTAGCCACAATACATAACGAAGTACAGCATAAAAAGAAATTATCACATGGCAAGGGAGCTCAGAAGAAACCATGGGGCTTATAGGACCTGGACCCCCTCGTTACATAAAAGAATACGAAACAAAAAGAGCTTACATGGATTGATGGACTACAGAAACTACTTAATTAAATTACCATTAAACGTAACACGATGTTTTCCTTATTTTACGATAGTAACAAGAACAAGAAGGCGAAGACATCAGAATCAGATTAATAACGTGACAAAAGATAGTTTTTAATCTTTGTGGCGTTCGTTGTCGTTGCTGTAGCAGTCATCGTTTCTTAAATTCCCTAGTAACCTTGCTGAACGTGCGGCAATCACGTGCACTTTGATTTCTTTGGGCCTGTCAACATGGACGGAGGGTGCAACCGCTAACCGAGCTACTCTGGGAGACAGCGCTAGACAGCGTAACCCCTCTTCCCGGGGCACCCTGTCTACTTGCCCGAGGCACCACGCTTCTAGGCGGGCTATCCTTTTGCCATGTAAACGGTTCGTGCTGGGTTACCCCGGCTAACGATTTGTCCAGGATTGACCCTAATTTGATGCACGCAGATTTCAATAAGCGTCACGAAGTGTTGCCTTGCTCTACTCGCCAACTTCAACATCACTTGCAATTGTGTCTCAGAGAACAGAAAATTTACGTCACACTGTCCCCCAAATGCTGCTATTTAAGTAAAGATTGACTGCTGCATTTACCCAAAGCTAAAAGTAACGCGAACCTTTACACTTACCTTATTGTTGAAAATAGGTAGCAAATGCTTAGACTTAAGGAGGCTCGAAAGGGTTTTTTTGTTGCTAGAGTGTTTGTGAAACGACGAAAGATACCAAAGAAGGATATTTCACAGTGTAGGCAAACTCTAAATATCTTTGCAACTCTCTTGTTGGGCAATACTTTATGACGTCATATCGGTTACCATGGCAACACGCCAGGTCCACAAAAAGGCCCTCTAAGTTTCAGTTTTTGAAAATTATCTGAAAAACTAAGTCGATGACCTACCGTTTTTATTTCTTTGTTGGAAATCTCCCTAAAGTCTTTAACTTATTAGAGAGTATAACAAAAAGTTATCTTGTAGAATTTAAGATACATCTGAAAATGGCGTTTTATAGTTTACAGAAAATTGTACTAGATAAATTTCCCCGAAACTTTTTTATTTAAAGTGCCATCGTGAATGATACGTGCATGCGAAAAATCAAGATAGGTCACCGCGCAAGACTTCGAGATACAGATAATTTTTTCCTGCAGGTTTTATGTCCTTTTCGCGCAATTTTACGCCGTATTTTCACTTCCGGTGTGTTGCACGCGCTACTATAGATAGAAATTTGTTTCATCCAGCTGACGCGTGTTTCTCAGTTATGGTGTGTGTAGGTTACTCGCGCGCGCAGCTAAAAACCCTTTTGAGCCTTCTTAAACGGACACTTCGTGTTGGATGTCAAAATTGGGCGTGCATCTAATCAGGGTCAAACCTGGATATAAGTGTATCCATCGTTTGAACAACTTGGGACTGAGGAATCGTTAGGTTGTGATCACTTAACCGTGACATCTACTGAACGAAATGACAAATAAAGTGCAAAATAGTTTCCCTAGAGACAGAAAAGCGGCCAAACAAAAGATAAAAAAATTAAACTTCCCGCCAAACGTTTATTTTGTCCGCCATGCACTGATGATCTTGTTCGTTGTGCTGTGTGGCCCACTCAAAAGATATCGCTCTAGCTATCCCGCTTAGGTGAGTTTCATGTAAAGGCGGGATATGGTATAGCCTTCCAAGCACGGTAACTCGGTTAGCCGGGGCACCCTTCCTCCAAGTAACAGACCCTTTGACGTAATCTTCGAAAAAAAATTTAAGAAAACCCAAATAATCAAATTAAAGGTTTTGACGAATGAGCAGACTCCAGAGAATCTTGCACTCTCTACTATGTATACGAATAATCCATTTAAAAGATTCTACACCCATATTTCAAAACGGGATGGGATGATCGCGAAATACTCAATATAGTTCAAGGTCTTATTCTGGTGTTTTTTTCCCCTTAGACTTTCTGTTATCTAATGAAATGTCCGGTTACTTTCATTTCAGGGTTTATTCAAGAATATGACAAACAATACAACGCAGGATTTAAGCGGGGTTATCTCATACATAGAGTTACCGAGAGGACTTTCCATTTTCCGACTTGTTCTTCAAATCACCATCGCTGTGTTTGGTGTGGTCGGCAATGTCATTGTCATAGCGAAGATCATTCGTGGAACAAACGCGTTTTCGGTCATGACCCCATATCT
The DNA here is from genome assembly GCF_036669935.1 of Montipora foliosa. NCBI lineage: Eukaryota > Metazoa > Cnidaria > Anthozoa > Scleractinia > Acroporidae > Montipora > Montipora foliosa. The sequence goes on from NC_090870.1 coordinate 53,082,878, forward strand.
TCTGAGTCTTGCATTTGCAGACCTGGGAATTTTGTTAATCAACTATCCCTTGGCAATCTATCGCATTGAATTTAATGTCCACTGGATTTTGGGAAAGCTGGTTTGCTGTTACATCAGTCCGTTTGCAGATACATTCTTTGGTGCGTGCATCTGGTCCATCGCGGCAATTGCAGCTGAGCGATACGTGAAAGTCGCATGGCAGATCACGCTGCCGACATCGTCTCATGGAAGACGATTGTCTAAACGAATCGTTTTTATTGTATTCAGCATCTGGCTGATGTCCTTTCTCATAGCAGCCTTGCCGGCTTACCTCCACACCAAATACAACAATGAGTTTATGGAGTGTTACCTTGACTACTCCTCAAAATCTCTTCCTCGCATCGTGGTCACTTTAAATGCAGTATGCATGTTCTTCCTCCCTATGTGCATCATCGCCTTTAGCTATCGGAAGATCAGTAAACTCGTGGGGAAAAGAGCTGTCAAACTTCAAGGTCAAACACCAAACTCTTCCCTCGAAACATCGCGTGCAACGGTAAAGAGAAACACAGAGGCGATATTGGTTCAGACAAGAAAAACGCAGCGAATTCTCAAACCGCTGGTTATTTTGTTCGCTGTGACCATGCTACCTTATCAACTGTTCACAATGGCGCTGGTTTTTTGGGAAAGGTTTCCCTACCAAAACTACTTCGTTATTCTCATGGTCTACGTAAGCATCGCCATCGCAACCAATTCGGCAGCTGACCCATTGGTGTACTGTATAATGAATAGAGAGTTTCGCCGGGAAATTAAAACAGCGTTGCCTTGTTGCTTACGAGGCAGACTCTCAACATGGCGACGAAGTTTTAGGGGAACCTTCAGTAGCCTGAGGAATTCTGGCAAAAGATCGACAGGACCTGTAACAACCCAAACATTCACACAGACACGAGGTATAGCAGATCTGTAAGCTGAGTGAAATAGTTAAGGATGAAGGACAAACCAACAATGAATGTCCCCGATTCAAACATTAACAGGAGCTAAATTTGGAAATTCAGTGAAAGGTTATTTGTAGTGCAAGACATCCCAGGAAATCCATCAAAAGCTTCATGGAAATGGCCACTTACAATCAAAAGAGGAAATGCGTTGACCCGAGCAGTTCATTGACATGTCCATGCAACAGTTATGGTCCGGGCCACTATGAGTTTTGTTATGAAATCTTGACGGCTCAACACAAATTTGGTTTAAGGAGTGAAAACAATCGTTCATTCTCCGTGCGCCTTCCTCTGCAAATCAATTGAACGCCATTTTACTTCGATGAGCGAAGTCCACGCCTATTTTCACAATTGGCAAAATTGCTCTGTCTTCTCCTCTGTAGGCGCATATGTTGCGGGTAAAATCCGTTCACAGGTTGAATGTGTTTTTAGTAGGTACATTAAACAAAATTACGAACTGTAAGAGAATGATGTAATTTTTCAATTTACGAGTACCTCAGCCGAGTTTTCTTCGAGGTTCGCATTTATACCACGTTCTTCCGCCCAACTACGCCACACATTGATCCAGGTCTGTGTGCTTTTTTTTGTGTTGTCGTTACTTTTTCTTTTAAGTTTCGGATCCCGTCTTTACTGGAAATTGCAAAGCGACTGTCGGCCATTTTTTTGTTGACGTTCA
>NC_090870.1:53097021-53107021 GCF_036669935.1 Montipora foliosa
TGTGAAACTTTCCTGCCATCAATAGATTCAGTTCCAAATCATAGGCGAAACAGTCTTGGATTGATTGCAATTGAGAGTAACGATATATTAATTTAAGCTGTGACGCTTCTATCTTCGTTTTGACCGCTCTTCACAAGGAAGATTCACACGATGTAATAATCGGTATTAATTCGTATATTGCAGTTAATAATTAACAGAGTAATACGTGACTTGCTTTATCTACAGCGCGTGAAATGCGTCTAAAATCGACCAAACCGGAAAAAAATCACTTCCTTGCAAAGTTGACGGATTGAAGATCGATCGCAAGCTACAAGAATACAGCTGCAACTGGGTATTCTAGAATCACTTCCCGCTGTTCAAAATTAGTATTTGTTTGATCAATTTAGTTGTCGTCTGCGCAAACAATCATTACGTAATTTGATGACCACGTCTTTTTTCGGTGAATTTTGCATTACAAAAGACACCTTTCGACCAAAGGAATGTGGATACCTAACAAAAGCAATAATTTAATTTTTGTAATTCAGATGAAATGAAAACAAGCACTTTAGGATTTGTCCCGTTGTTTCGTCACGTCGCTGTGTCATAGTCTGGATTCCGGACTCATTATCACGGCTTCACAACTAAAGGCGCGTTTACACGACAGAGGAAAAATGGCACGGGCCCGATAAAAACTGGAACGGTTCCAACAGTTTTTACAAAGAAACAGTGAACTTTTATAGGCGCCTATGGACCCGTCGCGGAACGGATAAAAGTTCACTGTTTCTTTGTAAAAACTGTTGGAACCGTTCCAGTTTTTATCGGGCCCGTGCCATTTTTTCTCTGTCGTGTAAACGCCCCTACAGTGAACTTTTATCCGCCCGCTACGGGACCATAGGCGCCTATGGTCCCATAGCGGAACGGATAAAAGTTCACTGTTTCTTTACAAAGATGATTGGAACCGTCCCACTTTTTATCGGACCCGTGCCATTTTTCCTCTGTCGTGTAAACGCGCCTTTAAAATTTAAACGCGATCACGTAGTACAGTAGTCGATATCAAGAGTTAGACCAAAACCATGAGTGCTTTCCATCTTACAAGGCTGACCGCTCAGAGACCAACGAAACCAACCGTCCGATAATGGATGAAGACCGACTTCCGACTGCATTGATTATTGGGAAATATCGCTTCAAGAGTCAAACTGCGAAGAGAAAACAAAAGGCAGGAAAACCTTTGGTGATATTTCTGTTTGTAAAAAAATAAATATAAAGATCTTTCGACACGTCACATCTGTGTATATTAAGGAGAGTGCTTGGTTATGCAGTTCGAACTCTTCATCTCAGATGTAGATGTCGATCTTTGATGTAGTCGTGACTCGGAACTGGACTAACTGGCCTGGAAACATGATCGGGTGGATGCTTTTACATTATAATTTCAGTCCGACCGGTCCAACCGATCAAAGTGGACCACCGTCAGACGCCGGGACGGTCCGAAAACTTCCGGACGGACCAAACCGAAACTTACTTTTTCCATTTGACTTCTGATCGGAATTTCCGAAAAATTTGGCTTAAGAAAGCAACCCCAGTCCATGGGTACGAATTTGTGTATGGCCAATATGGCCGTCGCGCTAATGAACAGCTTAAACAGCCGATTTAATTGAATCCACTCTCTACCTTGAATTAACGATTATCGTAAATTCGTAATTTGCTCTGAATTTACTATTATCGTTAATTTTGAAGATGGATTGGCCGATGAACGCAAGTGTGTGGATGTAGGACTGGAACATGGGAATGTTGATTAACCGGTCACCTAACCACTTGACCACCACACCGCTAACTCAGTGCTCAGGGACAGCATTTAAAACACTATTTGATAATACTTAATTATATATTCACTCGGCAACAAACAGTATTAAAACACTGCAAAATACCGGATTCCAAACTTCACGATAAAGCTAAACATTTTAAAATCAAAGCTTAGCCCTAATAATTCTTCAGCAGCGATATTCTATGAAAGACTTGAATAAATGTTTTTTTTTTTTTTGACCCGTGCGGTGTAGTGATCTTCAAGTGGTGAAGCGGAAAGAAGCGATTCATTTAGAACAGATTGAAGCTCCGGGTTCAAATCCAATTCACGGATATGACTTTTTACTTCCTTATTTTCCCTGCTACCACATGTCCTGTGACACAGTGTCCTTAATGGAAGATAGTCAAAAGACGAGTTCACGCTCTTGATTGCATTATGGGTAATCAGGGCAAAATGGCGGGAAATTCAAAGCTTTGTATGGAAATTCAAAGCAAAATATTCTGGACATCACTCTACTTTATAGACTTTCGCCTTCATAAACCAAACAAATAAGTTCATATTCAGAACTGAGATGAACTAGACTTGGTATCCGTTCTTCGGAATTCCTAAATATTGCTTTTTTTGTCTCCATACATTCTCTGTAATTTTGTGCACTTGGAATTACAGGAAATGTATGGCAGAAACTCTTTTTAATAAAATAATATCTACAATAGCCATTCTCTCGAAATTTATTCTATAGCACCTTTGAGCGCATATCTTCTCTTTTGGAAAATAAAAAACCCAAAATTGCATGTCATGAATACTTTTTATCATTTTGAACTTCCTTACAAACCTTTGAATTTCTCTCCATCTTGCCCTGATTACCCATGATGCACTCAAGAGCGTGAACTCGTCTATTACGAACGATAATCGTTAATTTAGGGTGCGTTCGATTCCGGAATAAGAATACGCGGATTGATGATTTAAAACGGTATGTTTGGCGTTTTAAAGCAACAAGGATAATAAAGATATGTTTAAAATAGCATTTTAGCAGGTGTTTAACAATTTTTATGTGAATCTCCGTAAAAACGAAGGGTTTCTAACTTCTATTCCATGTATTCCTATTCCGGAATACGATCAATTGGAACGCACCCTTAAAGAAGAGAACATGTTTGCAAGGCGCGCGAAGAGTCTGGGGATAGAAAAATATCCCATGATCCTTTTGTCTGTCCTTTTCAAAATGGCGGAAAATTTCTTTTTGTACGTGTGACAGCATGTATACACGTAGCTGGCAAAAGCATGCAGAAGATGAAGAGAGAAAAAATATGACAAAAAGCACAAGTCAAGAAATATACAGAAACGAGGCTGAATAATGAGTCTTCGAGATCGTGCCCTCGATCACCCAAAACTCACAGGAAAAGTAAAGCGACGGCATGAAAGTGAACTTACCCGAGCTATTTCAAATACAGAGGAAAGCTTCGAAGTTAAACGAAAGAAGGCAAAAATTTATTCTTCAGTAGCATCAGATAACTTGAAAGCGAAGCAGAATAGGAAGTCGCCGACTCAAGCGTTTGAAGTCTTTAACAAGACAAAGGGCAAGGATAAATCCGAATTCAGGAAGCAAAACTTCTCAAACAGTCCAGATATAATGAATCACATGTACTGTAGCAATGGTTTATTATCGTCGAGCGGTGAAAAAAGGAGGAAACAAAAAAGAAAAAAAGAGAAAAGGAAGAGGAATTGGGAATCTAGTATTGGAACAGATGCAGAGGAAATGTCAAACGTGCAATTCCGTAATGATAAACTGGAAGAAATTGAGCAAACAAATGTATTTCATGAAACTGCAAAACATCTGCAATGTCAGGTGAACACAGCCTGTTCCCTGAATACAGATGGAAGTCTTAAAGAGTATGTCTTCCACGAGAGAAAACGGAGTCATGAGTCCAATTCCCAAGAACACAGCCCTTCAGATAACTGTGCATATTCCACAATGTCTTTTTTGTCAGGTGATGAAAGGAGGAGGAAACACAAAAGAAAAAAGAAAAAGGAGAAAAGGAAGAAGAATGGAGCATTTAGTACTGGAACTGAGGTAGAAGAAAGGAAGGAGAAGCCTACATGTACATGTAAGTCCAAATCTGTGGATAATCATGCTTTGTGTAGTATTCCAGATTGGACACTGTCCTCTGCCAATAATTCTTTGCCGCCAAGTGGTGAAAAAATGAGGCCACACAAAAAGGAAGATAAGAAACAGAGAAAAAAGGAGAAAGTTGAAACCAATGCTGAAGTCAATGCAACCCTCCATTACAGTGAAGAACAGCTCAAAGAAGCTATTCGGAAAGCAAATTTAATTCATGAAACTTGGAACATTTCAGATGAACGCCTCGCTGAATTAAAAGCAAAAGGTGAGCAGATAAAACAGTCAATCTATAATAACATACATGTACACCTAGTTGAATGGTTTTTGCAAGGCCAGTGAAGGACTGACAATACAATGTAAATGCCTGGGCAACATGAAGGAATGCCAACGGAAGGAGGGAGAAGGTTGATTGTGGGTTTCTCAAACCTTGGATGGGGCTAACCCTTGTTAGTCCTTCCCTTCCCCTAACCCTAACCCTAACCTGAAACCACCCCCTCCCCCCCTGAAATGGTGCCCAGTGTCAAGTAAAATTGTTTGTTATTATCTAGACAGAGTAAAATCTACTGCTTACAGTAAGTGTCTATTTCAGTAGGGAAAAGGCTAAGAAAAGTGACAAGTTAGAGAACTTGTAATTTAAGTCAACCAATGTTGACATGTAGCACTAGCATGCTTCAATCATTTTACTGAGACAGATCTACCGTACATATACATCCAAAGATGAGGAGGACATTGTAAGAAGATAAACTATCAGAGACCCAAGTCAATCAAGGGGTGAACCTGGGTCTTCTAGATGTAAATACATGTATACAACACTGGACAACAAGGAGAACCAGAAGTCTCTTAAATTGTCAAAAGAGAAGGAAGAATACAAAGATAGCATAATTTTTCAAGTGAACTAAGTCCTGGTCAGTCAATGGGTTAAACCTATGACCTTTGGATTGTGTTTCATTTGTGAAGTAAGTTTTTTGGGCCAACTTGAAGGTTGGATTTGGCCTGTCCTGGTTAGCTTGAAAGCTCTGTTATTGGCTCATGGTGCCACAGTTTGTCCAACCCTTGAGGCCTAATGAACATCATGAGTAATGTATGTACATTGTACATTGTAGCAATACTGACACACAGAGAAATTACCAAACGAATTACATGTACCAGGCTAAAATGACATTTACATGTAGCTGATGTTATCAATTCCAGCAAACAGTAAAGGGTACAGCTGTACATAGTACTTACATGTTCATAACACCAAATTTTCCTTCTTTTCTTTTCCAATTTTTTCATAGGAATCAAGATAAGGAAAGGCGTGTGGTCTCATAAGGAATTGAATCTGCTGAGATCAAATGTCACTACATTTCTTGAGGTTAGTAACTTTGTTTTAACCAAAACCAAACCATGTCTTTAGATCAGAGCACATTGATACTAAGGATCAAAGGACTATGGATTCACGGTGTGGGGTGATAGAATAAAAAAACAATCCTTATACTTCAGCTGCAGGTCCTTCAAAATAAGTCACTCGAGGTTGTGCTGGGCTTACCACCAAGAAGGTTACAACTGAGCCACTGTCTTGTAAATGTGTAATTGTCTGGACCTGAAAATTCTCAGAGAGATGACACTTCCATTTTTGTGTCATGATGCTGAAATATCTGATAGGAGGAATGGATTTTAAATTCGACATCATGCACACTAGTAATGTTCATTCCTATCAAATTCATAGACTTCATGATTTGCATCTTCCTGGAGTGCTCACCTAGTGAAGAAAACAAACCTTAGTTTATTTTTGAAGCATCTAGCGACTGAAACAATCTGATCAAGGGCATTAAAAACACCAAAACATTGAACATTACCTTTTAAGGCCAAAGTCAGTAATCTTACAAGATCTAACCAATTTTTGAACACAGTAGATGTCTATTCTAGTTCCTTTTCTTATTTTTTTATCTTATTTTTCTTTTATTTAGGGTATTTAAATTAATTAGTTATTTATTTTGTAATCTATTGTTTGCAGCGCACCATTGAAAACCGCACCAATTGGCGTGTGGGCTCCCTGGATAAATGTTTTGATAATTATGGACATAAATATTATTACTATTATTATTACTATTGTTATTATTATCATCATCATCATCATTATTATTATTATTATTATTATTATTATTATTATTATTATTATTATTATTATTATTAAGTACTGCTTGCCTTAGGATACATTCAGATTCATTATGTCAACCTTGCTAACTCAGGTGTTGCTTGGAATGAACTTTTTTACAGTACCACTCAAAATTAAGCTACAACGTACATGTGCCAACCTTGCAAGAAGATGCAATTTGCAAGCAAGCATTAAATGGGGAGGGGAAGGGGAGGGGAGAGCATGCAAAACAATGGTGGAAAACAGGACTAAGGACTGGTGACTGAGGGACACTTTTTCATGTACTCATTTCTTCTTTTCCTTTTAGAGTTTGCTACTCAGGTCATTTTCAGCTACACTGAGCACTCAACTGTGCAGTTTCACCTTCCAGAAGTGAAATGACTTGACTAAAAACAAAGTGACAAAATTAATTAATTTATAGAAAAACTAGTTTTACTTGTAATGAAACATTCATGCCTTTTTTGTGGTGCAAGGTCTCTTAGTTAATTGTTGTCCCGTTTTATCCTGCCTAGAGATATAAAATTTCCACCGCTGATGAACTTCTTGGTGAGGCACGTATGACAAAGAAAGACCGCAAGTACTGGAAACATTTTAAGCGAAAGACTGGTTTTTTCTTTCATATTGGTGAGTCTAATTTAATTATTTTGATATAAAAAAAAATAGACACTGTCTTTACTGCCAACCTCTGCACCACCACACCTGCATATGAGGTCCTGAGCATAAAGTAAAGCATAAGTCAATTATTTTTGCCACATTCCATAACTTTATAAGCAAAGGTTTTGTAAGACATAAACGAGTAAAAATTAGGGATAGGAAAGAACGATGTTTTGGTGACATTGTGACACCATTTTCAAGTTCAAATGCATTAAGATGAAGTGTCAGAAAATTCACTCAAGATTAACATACATGTACTTCTTAATTAAAATATGCAATGTCATGCAAAAACATGTACTTTTGCTTGAATTGAGTCTGACTGGACATTGAGAGATGGTGTTAATTTTCCAATTAGAAGCATTTCGTGCACTAAACAATCTAACTTACTCGTGCACTTCTTGAGAATGGAAAAATGTGTTTACTTTTAAAAGGTCTTTCGGGACAATACAGTGTTCATTAATGAAGTGTTTGCCAATGGAAGAGGACTGTTTTAGTGTGTTCAGCTGTACGTTGGTGCAAGTGCCTGAGAGTGGAAATGGTGTCACAAAGTCTCTGAAACGTCTTTCTTTCCTATGGCTTATCCCATAACTTGAACTGGAAAAAATAAGGACCATTAACTTCAAGCTTACTTGAGAAAAAAATCCCATTCATTCAGTTGGCAAAGATTAATAAATTATCATGTTGAATTTTTATAGGGAGAGGGATACAGAGACCACTGGGGTTGATTTACAGATGTGCAATGAGGATTTATGATGAATCCAATTATATTGGAATGTAAATATGAGTACTGCTAATGTCAAACTTTGAATTTTTGTCCAGTTGATACAAATTTCTGGAGGCTATAATGATTTTGTGTGTTTCTGTTTTTATACCAGGTACTTATTTTCTACTTTTCTTCAGATATACAGAAAAAGAGGAAAAGGAATTAAAAAGGTATTGATTTACCGGTACATGTAGTTCTACTGTAGAAACCATTCATTTTTTCATGGCATGGAGCGATCTTGTGATAATGAGGTGACCCTGAAAAATTCACGGTGGCTTTGCACTGGGATGGATCTTGCCACTGAAGACCCCCAGCCACCCCTCCCCCAGACATAATTTCCTAAACTTGATTACATGCTACAACAGCCCACACTGCCAGGGCTAATTTGGGTAGAAAATCTATCCCCTGAACCATAAATACATGTACCACTGCAGCCCCATTGACTGTATTCTTTTGAAAGAATAGTGCGGAGAGGAGGGTACATGTAGATGATGTGAATGTGACATACTGCAGAGATTTTCCTGCTGCTGTTTTTATGTTGACTGAGCCATCAATTGACCTTGTCTCATGTTACTACTGTCATACAATGTCATTTATTATTCCACCATTATGCCATTTTACCATATTTGGTCAAGAGAATTCACAAAATATGAGAAGGTAATACATTGTTAGTAATTTCCCGATTTGACCGGTTTAGAATGTGTAGAGCAAAATATGCGGATGGAACAGGAGTTTTTCAATAAAAGAAATTGTTTTCAACATGATGCAAAGCCTGAGAATTTACAAGTACAGTTGTACATGTAGCTTAATTATTGTCATTGCCTGTCACTTGTCATTTTGAATATCCAATCAAAGAAAGGGCATTGGCTGGCCTTTTGTGCATTTTACAAATGTACATCGTTTGCACAGATGATGCATGTTTTTTTTACCAATGAAATAAAATTGAAGCAAAATAACATGCTTTTTGTAGTGGACTAATAAATCTCTTATTCGATGGTTTAACATACATGTAGAATACTTGTGGACATTTTGCTCATTGCTCGTATCGGAAAAATACCTGTACTATGCAACTCGCAAAATATCTGCAGGTATTATATGTGACCTCTCACATATAACGAGTACATGTAGTCGTTCTGAGACGCTTGAAGCCGTGAGGTAGCTGTGAAGTATCCGTGAGAACGGAAAGGGAAGTCAATCTCACTAGTTAAGGAGTCATTCTCAAGTAATTGTGACTCGTGAGAACGGAATTGGAAGTCGTTCACTTTCCTCAAGCAGCGTTCGAAAATAACTAGTACCTGTGAGAGCGGCTCTGGTTATTCACGGGAGAAAGCAAAAATAATGCTCGCCATTTGAACGAGTTTTGAGTTTTCGTATGCAACCATTGTTTGTCATTCGAACAAGTCGAGCCTTGCACTTTCGCGGGCCACTGCGTTAAACTTTGTAAAACTGAAGTCTTTAACAACACTTTTAGCAGTAATGGGAAGGTTAACGCTGTAAGGGCAGAAAAAGAAGCTGCTGGAAATAATAATAATAATTATAAATACACAGGTGATTATACAAAATCGCGCGCTCTCATTAGCTCGCTATCTCGGATTATCAGCCGATAATCACCTCGACAGACAAAATGGCTGCCAGTAGTCGTTTTGCCACTGTAAGTGAAGATGATTTCGCGATGAAATGTTTTTTTTTCTCTTTTTTGAAATAATGACCTGTGTATTTATACTAAAATTAAAACACCACGCAGCAAGCAAGCGAAAAGGCAACTCAAGCCAAAGCACATGGCAATGCCCCTGCAAACCTCCCTGGAACCCCCCCCCAAGTATCCCAGGCAACACCGCTGCATTGGCTTGGTTTTAACTTTGCCTAAATTATATTTAGCCTCATCAATTATTCGCCTCAGGCTCAGTGATTATCGGTGAATATTCACCTCGACGATATTCACCGATAATCACTTCGCCTTTGGTGAATAATTGTTAATTATTCTCGCGAGTGTGCGTAAGCTTAAAAGTAATGCAACTATTTGTGACACGTTGATCAGAACCGTTGTTGTTGTCTTTATTCTTTCGATGACAAACCATCAAATAAGATGTATGACATTGTATTTCACATTCAGGCTGCATGCAGTCCACGGTAGAGACTGGTGCACAGTTGGACCGCTAATGGGAAGGAGTCGATTATCTGTGTGCCGCAAATTTCTCAAGTTAATAGACCAGGAGGGTATGTATGTATGTCAGTTTTGGAACAACAGACGACTAAAGGGGCTTAAGTTCCCAAAGAAACTCTGGTGCTGCATTGGAGGGGAGTGAAGCTTGAAAATGTGCTTTTGTTAATGGAACTGTGTCAGGAAAAAATTCAGCCAAATTCAGCGTCTGGGAAATGGCAACCAAATCAAACGAAACATAAAAATAACTACTGAAAACATTGTAGCAAGGTTTGAATAAAACATTGAAGAAGATTAAAATGGATTGCAGTTGGGGATTTTGAAATCTCTTGTTTCTTCTTACTTAAATTGTGTGTGCTCAACAAGCATTTTTTTTTTGTTCATGGGGC
>NC_090870.1:53112021-53122021 GCF_036669935.1 Montipora foliosa
GCTGGACGCCTTGGATACGCTTTCATTTGAACCTCTTTTTAGGTTCGCCGTTCCTGTAATTTGCGATAGTTCAGTGGTGGGAAGACATTTGTAGGTGCCGTCATATTCCTGTGATATTATTTTCTTCTCTCTCCTAAGGTTACACACGCTGTGGTTTGAAGAAAGTGCTTCTGAAAAGAGGTGGACCGAAGAAGATACCCGCAAACTCGTTACCAGGTCTGGTGGTATTCTTTTTTAAAGAATCAACTTCACAGTATTTTCGGTTTTTTTGGGAAAATGTTTGGTTAATCACAAGTTTTGAAGTCGAAAATGATAAACTGGAATTCCTCAAACCGATCAACTTATTGTTGGATCAAGGTAATTGCGTGTTTGCGTGAACATGACAAACATCGGGCTGGCGTTTTTCAAGATAACCCAAATGCAATCCGCTTCAATCTTGTGGTTTTTTCTCCATTCATGCCTCTCTTTGCCTTAAAAAAAATACCCATAGGGGCTTTTCAGGGTCAATGAAACACAATTAACGAAACAACAGAACACAACAACAACTACTGTTAAGAATCCCTACTGGCTGGAGGCAAACCAGTTGGCTTTTGACAAGTGCAGCTGGGAAGTTGAACCAGGGATTACCGGGATCAAATTCAACGAGTGGTCAGAGCGGGTCTTGAACCCGGGATCTCCGGATCTCAAGGCAAGCACCCTAACCACTGGGCCACACTTCCTCCGTAATGTTTTGTGCTGTTCTACAGCTTTCAGCAGTAACTGCGTTGTTCCATCCCATCTTGGGGGGAGGCGCGGTGGCCTCATGGTTAGAGCGCTCGACTCCGGATTGAGTGGTTCGGGTCCTGGCTCGGGACATTGTGTTGTGTTCTAGGGTAAGACACTTTACTCTCACGGTGCCTCTCTCCACCCAGGTGTATAAATGGGTACCGGCGAATTTAGTACTGGGGGTAACCCTGCGATGGACTAGCATCCCATCCAGGGTGGAATAGAAATACTCCTAGTCGCTTCATGCTACAGTAACCGGAGATAAGCGCTGGCGTGATGGGCCTTCTAGGCACGTAGCAGACTTTACCTCCATCCTATCTTGTGGGTGTGTCCGTAAATTACAACGACATTTGGTTCTTCTTGCCATTGAGGATGATAGTATCCCAGTCATTAATCCATTCATTTGGTTCTTCTTGCCATATCCATTCTTTAATCCATTTACTAATAATTCATAAGGGTGACAGCCAACTGAAACGCACTGTTCAGGTCACATGATTGGATAGGTCTGTAAAAGTCTCCCCAAATCAAGGGTTGCGAAAACTTTATCAGATATTTCATCATCTACAATAGTTGACCAAAGATCATCTTCCGCAGTACACGTTTCGTCTTGTTTGAATTCCAACAAATCTACTGACGGGTGAAGGGCATCACTAACAACTTTTACTTCGCAATCCAAATGATCCGATGACAACCTTACTACAAACATTCAATAATTCCCAAAACAATATCTGATTTGTCGTGAGAGCACGCGCCCTTACAACACTGCCGCTCGTGTTGTAAACATTACTTGTTATCTTGTAATGAGATGCAAGATGTCCTATAAGAATATGCTTCGTCAACATTCGTTGTGACACTTTCACATGAAATTCATGTGGGCAACCCAGGTGATAATTAGGGGGATTTTAGGAGAGTACCTGACATCACCTATATGAACCATTAAAAAGGCAAAGAAGATGTAAACAAACCTGTGAAAACAAGTTTGTTGTTTTTACTGCGAAGGGTACTAAAGGGCGTGGAATTGTTTTACTTCCGATGATTAGACCCCCTTGAGAACAATTTGTATGTAAATTTTGTGTTGTCGAGTACGTTGCCTCTTATTTAATGTTATTGTTTTTACTGCTGTGATATTGTGTTATTTACAGTCTTCATTTTACAGATTGTACAGGTCAGGGGTCACCGAGGAGTGTGATATTGATTGGATGGAGGTGAAATCTGAGTTCGAAATGTAAGTGACTTCTGCTGCTCAGAAATTGTTTGCTCTTGGACGCGCACATCACAAGCAATCAAGAACAGCAGGAAACTACTGTGTGGGGTGGAGATCGGTGGAATCTTCTCAAATGCATAATTGTCCTCCTGGAATAAGCCTGCAGTCCAAATCTGTTCCACTTTATCCACGAGAATGCGAAAACTCCCCTTTTTTCAATCATAATTTTGCTTTCAGTTTGAGTACCAATAACCAGTTAATTCGGGTGGTTATTGCATCGGACTACTTACCGTGTGTGAGTTTTCACAAACCGGAAGCCCTTCCCCACGACAAAATTTCGCGGGACGTCACAGTGACACTTCCTACCTGACTTGGGAAACTTGATTAAGCTAAACTTGACTAAGTATTTGACATGTAGTACTTTTTTTCTCAAAAGCGACTGCTCGCCTTATTGGCTCCATAAAAAGTGGCATCATATCAAGACGAGGGTACCTAACTACCAATTGCTGGACTTTGAAGGTGTGTAATCCCTGTTTGAAAAGACTGTTCCTGATGCTAAAATAATTGGATTCCGGTAGAGTAAGAATGCGAGAATTTTCCTACGTTAGTGGACTTCGTAAGAGGTGGGTCCTGGTTAGGATGTTGAAGTGGTCGGAGCACACACCTCCTACCACTAGGATTCATTTCCCGGTTGTTGCTCTGAGTGGGTTGAGTTTGTGTTGGTTTTTGGCTCTGTTCCGAGGGTTTTTGTCTGGGTTCTCCTGTTTTGCCAAAACTAAGGATACGAAGCTGATGATGAGGACATCGACAGAGTAAAAGACATTGACGGTGGTGAAATTCGGATGATAAACTTAGAGAAAGCAGTCTTATTGCAGACAGCAGGAATTCTTTGAAAAGTACTCAAAATTGAAGGAAACTTGTCGGAACTGAATTTTGAGGAAAACATTTCCCATTCCTGTGTGAACTTGAAGTAATGACAATGATAATAATAATAATGATGATGATGATGATGATGATGATGATGATGATAATAATAATGATATTGATCATGATGTGAGAATGAAAATGAGAATAAACTATCGTGTTTTAATGTGCATTACCAATTCAAATAAAGAAAAAAATAAAGTTATTACAGAAAAAAAATATGATAAAAATGGAAAAAAAATACGTTTTCAAGGTATGATAAAAATTCCCTTCGAAAAAGATGAGATTTTAGCTTAGCTTCAAAGCTCTCGGGTTTTTGGCGCTCCTAATGCCCAGTTGTAGCGCATTGCAAACTCTTGGAGCAGTCCGTAAAAGAACTGGTCAGCGAGGTTGATAAAAGCATAAGCATAAGGCTTTTGGTACATATTAATAATCGGTTCTTTTGTTCTTTAGATGCCATTGATTATCTTTACCAGAAGTATGGAAAATCCAATGAGACATCGGCGAGAGATACCGAGTAGCTAGGCAACATTCAACTTGAGTCTCTTTTAAAGCCTTGATCGCATACGACGGATGCGAACGCATGTTCTGGCATGCGAGGATATCATTCACTTGAGAAAGCCTTGCATAATTTTCGGTTAAAAAAAAGAAAATCAAAGAACATTAATTGCCGCGTTAAGACGTCAACTCAACAACGTTGTCAAAATACGTCGTCATGAGACTATGAGAGTTCATTCTGGACTTTGAAAGCAAACAGCAGTTATTTTTAACAAATCTTATTACAAAGAAGTAACCTAACTATGTCATATTATCTTTTCTGGCATTTCCAACTCTCAAGTTCTTTCCAGTAGCTTGTACCCCTATCGTTATTGTCGTGTTTTCCATCTTGGTGTAATAAATATAAATTATTTTTCCTTGCTGAAGTAAAGTTATTTACTGTTGTTGGTTGTGATGACTGTGCCATACAGTCGTCATTGTAAACAGACCATGCCACTGGATCAAAAGAGAATATTGGCGAGATGCTGTGGATTTTACGAACTTTCATGATTTACATGTTAATGTAGGCAAGACAGTATTCGCTGTACATGTAAAGCGTTCCTTGCGGTTTGACCCGGAGTCGCCCACCGAGGGAACTGTTAATTCATAAAATAATATGAAAATTCGGTAATTTATCTGAGCAGGTGTAATCTTCGAACTGTGCCGATGATCATCAACTTGATTCCTCTGGTAAAACAGTAACCGATGTTGAAGCTACTTTGTATACCGAGGAGAGTATTATTGAAGACTGGTAAGAGGGCAACATACTTTAAGGAAACGATTAAAAGTATCACTGAGCCAATTCGCCCTTGTTGCACGGCGGCCATATTGTCCCGGGAGACCAAAAAAGCTTTGTTTTACCACGCCAAGCCTTGCAGTGGAAACCATGGGGGTGAGGCTTGGCGTGGTAAAACAAAGCTTTTTTGGTCCCCTGGGACAATTTGGCCGCCGTGTGCTGAGAGCCAAGACTCTACAAAAGGATATGAACATTTTATAATCCAATGCATCTATTAGAACTCTATCAGAATTACGGCTATTAGGAGTGACGATTGACGAGAAATCAAATTTCCACAACCATATAGGCACTGTTTGTAAAAACACAGCAAAGAAAATTGGTGTCTTGATGCGGCTACAAATAAAGCGAAGCGGCTCATATAAAAATCTGCTATAATTCCGTAAGAACCATAAGAGTCCTTTATTTTAACGAGAGTGCTTTGTATGAAGAACTTGTGAATACTTCAAGTTGCCGCGATTTTGCGAAATATAAAACTACAGGTTGTCGCGATTCTAACGAAGTTAAGAATGATCTTTGTTTGGCATATATTCAGGGTCTCTTTGAGAAAAATACACAGTTATAACCTAAGAAATTCTGATTTTGTAATTCCCAGATTTAATTCTGTGAGGTTTGGAAAGCACAGTTTAAGTATCTGGGTCCTTTTCTGTAGGCAAAACTTAAGCAGAATATCAGGCACTCAACGTCCTTTGACTCTTAAGCCCTGACCAAACTATCGAATAAAGTTGGATTCAACGCTCCAACTTTGCTCGAACCAACATTGTTCGACCGTTTGGCCACCCATGTCGGATGATGTTCGTCCAACACTTTTTGTTCGATCAAGTGTTGGATGGAGTTTGCTTTGATCAAACATTGCGACTAACAATTCCACTCGACGCGACAATGTTGCAGTGTTTTGCCGCTCTTCCAACAAAGTTGTGTCCTGAATCGAGTCAAGTTCGCGCTGCTAGCCAATCACGAATCGCTATTTTATTTTCAAGCCTAGGTTTGTAGTATAATTTGCAACAAAGATGGCGAACAAGGATCAACAGCCAGAAACCTCGATCAGCGAATATGAAGCAAGGCCATGTCTTTGGGACACTTTTAGTCCCCTTAATCACTATCGCTCTGTTTGGAGATTTCTGGTTCAATAGCGTTTACAATTTCTGCAAATTGATCCAAGCTCACTCTCATCATCTCCCACGCGCGTATGTATCTTGCAGTGAACATACCCTTTCCTACACGTTCTCTTAACCATTTTTAGTATTCCTCGTTTGAATCCATCATTTCCGTCCTCAAACAGCTCCATTGGCATAAACGCTACCATCGGTTTCGTTTCAGTGTTAACTCCATACTTATAACTTTAGCCCCAAATTGAACTTGAATGTTTCATCAAGCAATGTTGGATAGTGTTACTACCACTACCTCAACATTTACATCTACTTTGACTCCCTGACCTCACCATGTCATGTAACTGGCTGTCTGACATTTATCTCAGGTATCCAGCAACCCTATCATTGTTGTCTTCTTTCTTTAGGTGTGATATCATAAATTCTAATTTTGTGCAGAGATGAAGCTATTTTGTTGTTTTTGTTATTGTTGACGACTGTGTTACAGTCGTCATCATTGAGAGATACGTTACGTTATTAAAGGAGCAGAATATTGGTGAGATGCTGTGGATTTTACTAAAATGTATGATGTATGCAAGACCGTGATAGTATTCGTTTTATCGCGTTCTTTGCAGTTTTGGCTCGAGGTCGCGCATGCACCGACAGCATTGTTAATTCCCAAAATCAGTTGATGAATACGGCATTTGCAAGCCCTTCATTTCTTTCGTCCTTACAGCATTATCATTACCAGACTAACCCACTGTATAGTTACAGTGTGCGAGTTCTTAACAGTTCAAAAAGACTCCGCCGAATTCCTTCATTTCGCCACACGTAAATTCCTGGATTAAGGCAACTGTTCAAAAGAACTGCAGTCTCAGCTATGGGATATATCACGTGATACAACAGATCCTTCCTCGCAAGACCCGCCTGGTCCACAATGGTGGTGCACAATGTCGGCGTAAAGCATAAAAACAAAGTTCCCGTTACGAAAGCTACAGTTTTCGAAGCTTTCGCCTCTCGATGGTTTGATTGCGCTTGAAGTTCGGTGGGTCCGTTGGCAGAATTGAAAGCGTTATCGGTCATCTCCACAACAACCTGTGCGTTACACCTCTTAACGAGTCTTAGTATTTTGATATAAACCGCTGATGTCATGACGAAATTCGTTAATATTATCAATGATATGACACCTATTTCTTGGTTACTGTTGATGCCAAATGAGAAACGAAGTCCAAGTAGTATTGCACTAGCGGTAAGCCATACAGCGACCGAGACTGCGACTACTCGTCTTGTATGGACCCTTTCAATGTAACAGTACGGATAAAATACCGCAAGGTATCTTTCCACGGAGATCAGTGTGAGAGTAAGAAATGACATACAAATGCAAATCACTCCTGAAAAGGAGTAGACAAGTAGCTGTGTGCACGGAAAATTGTCTGACCTCGCGTTTATCTTGCTAGCTTGATAAATTATATAGGAAGGTTGGACAAAGAATCCAACCATTAAGTCTGTGAAGGCTAAGCATAAAATCGATGAATTGGCTACATTTCTCAGGCTCGCTTTTCTTAGAACAGAAGCAAAGACCAGGACGTTTCCAAAGACTGTAAGTGGACAAAGGAGCCCATTTACAACGCATAATGAAACAGATACAGCGAGAAAGAGGGTAGTCTGTGGAAACGGTGCCATTTGAACACCAAGCGGTTCAATGTACTCACAAACAATCTTGACTTGTTCACCAGTCACATTTGTTGAAAGGAAGGTATGATTCATTTTGATTTAAACTTTCTCAAACGAAATCAGACAAAACTGAAATATTGGTTTTGTCCAATGACACAATGACACTGTAAAAAAAACCTTTGTACCCGAAAGTGACATACCATGACGGATGTCTATCCAGCGGGATAACTTCAGTATGTTTATTTTTGCTCATCGGTGTTAAAACAAGAGAGGTCGTGTCAACACAGATTCAACGGTCGACACACCCATTGGTAATATTTTCACAGCTTCTTTTGATCAGGTGCTTAAGGTTTTAACTCTTGTACAAATAAATCGGATACGCGCATCTCTTGTGAAAGAAAATTTAAAAAGGCCCTCGTTTCGGTTCGGTGTCGGATATCCACCCGGAAATTGGACAACAAACAGTTTTCTCCCATTGTTTCTAATCAAAAGTAATTAAATTGTTTTTTAGTCCCAGCTGACGAGGGATAAAATATAGTGACGGTCAACTCCTGCCTGATTACCATAATTTCGATATCTATGGGGTAGAGGTGGATTACAATTTCTCTTCGTTTTGACTCATTCCGGTCCATACCTTGTGCTTTATTGTAGGCTTCTGTTGGTTGAAACATTGGGCTTTAAACTGATAACTTGTCTGCCCTCACAGTTGTCAGACAGCGTTTCTATTGCTTGGACAAGGATTTTATCATATAAGAAAAAAATATATTGATCTTTCGAAGGCTTTTGCCAGTTTATCACTCAACCTCCAACTTGCTTAAGTTAAAAGAGGCAAGCTTGCTTTTTGTACGAGAGGCAACAAAATGACAGAATTGGTAGTACTAAATAGTGCTATATAGCTTTGACCTTGATTCCTAAAGGAGTGTTTTGGGACCAGTACTTTTTAACAATAAATGACATGTTTTAAATTTTGTTGGGGAAGCTAAACGTAATATAATATGCAGATGATCAACAAATTTGGCGATCCTGCAGCACTTCACCTTTGAAAGGAAATGGAATCAAATTAGTACTGCTAGAAATGGTCTCAGTTAAGGCTAACTCTTGAAAATTCCAGGACATGACTTCAGGCAAGAAGAAATGCTATTTTACATTTAAGATTGGTAATGAAGAAATCGAAACTAAGGAGAGTACCGGAAGTCAACCTGAACAATAAACGTTTCGGTAGGGCGGTGCACAATCAAATTCAAGTCATTACAAGATTCTGACTGCACCAAAGTGAGGCTTTATAAAGCTTTTAATATGCGGTCTAATTTTCAGTATTGCGGCATGATATGGCATTTCTTGGGCGCTAGGCCTGATTTCGAAAAATTGGAACCCCCTTAAATAAACATGTTTGCGACTAATTATTGATAATAAAGCTAGCACTTATGAAATGAAAATTACTTGATGTGTTGATTCTAGTTTTCTAATCTTCCGGTAGTTCACCTGCTGATATATCGGCATTATTACGCCTAAAACTAACCCCACTTTCTCAAAGGCAAATACAAATTGCAATCACGATGTGTTATCAAATACTACTTATGGTAAACACTCCTTTAAATCAATTGTTAAATTTCTTGCGCCTACTCAATGTAACTGCCCGGAACTAACGGAGGTTGCCAATATTCCAAAGCTCTCAAACAGTCACAGGATCTCTTGGTACAAGATAGAGTTTCGAACTCAACGGATTGATTCAAAGTAATTTAATATATGGACAATCAGAAAATAATCAACCAAGGCTGTGTACAGTGTTATTGCTATAAATACTGATGGTGGAGTTGACAAATCGAAGTCGAACGGTAACAAATAAATCCGTAGTTTGTACAGGATAATGTTCGTAGTCTGGATGATAAAGGTTTACAGATGTAGAAGCCAACTGTAGTTATTCATAAGTTGTAGTTCTCAGATAGATCGTAGGTTCGAACTGAAATAGGATATTTAAGATACTAACAATTATTATAGATTCTAACTTATCTTAGCATAAAATAAGCTTGATACGTGGCACGATACGACAAAAAATAGAAACAACAAAGGCTACACATGCCTTGCATGAGGCTTAATATGGACGTGTAGCGCATAGTTACATATCCACTTGCATACGGCATATATATAGTGGACGGTTACAACGATATCCTAGAGATTTTAAATCGAAAAGTGTTGCGTCGAAAGCTAAAGAATATACCTAGATATACGACTTAAATTACTATAGCTTTGATATTAATACAGTAAGAAAACGACGAAAACGATCATCATTTTGACGAGCATTTGACAAATGCAACACTTGAAAGGTTAGGACAAATAAAAGGATAAAAAAAACTTACGTACTTCGGTTTACGCTTGTACCAATGGAGACAGGGAAAAGGGTAGCAGTAGCAGGTTCTATAACCTTACTGATAGCACGAGTAGCAAATTTCTTCTTTTACTATGAGAGATTCGCCTAGTATTTATTTCATATAGGACGTGATCCGAGTTTAGGTGTAGAAGAAGTTGGGTATTTGCGCATTTCCTCACGGTAATTCCTACGCCCTGGTGGGCGATCTACGCGACTTATTTTTGTGAGATTCTAACACGTTCCGTAGCTGTAATCAAACTCTAGATGATTCGAATAAATGAGAAACGTTTTCTTAAAACTAACACTCAATGGTATGTGCTCACTGATTGTTCAGAAATAATGTGCGAAAATTGCCCGGACTTCGTCAGTTAGATAACTAATTAGTTTCCATTCAGGACTTATTTTTCTTGTACATTTTGATTTTTTATTTCTATTGTTATTACTTTCTTTTCTATGGGAGATACTCGCGCTTTTGCGCTAGTCTTAAATCTGAGGTGAAATACTGCAAGTCTTCGCTTCTTTAGTTCGCGTGACTTGTTCCAGGTCCCATGTCCCATGCATGCAATGAGCTTAAAAAATCACGCAGTCTCAGATGGGCATGTCGCCGACGATGCGAAACATTACACTTGGCTGCATCGTTTGCTCAA
>NC_090870.1:53132021-53139521 GCF_036669935.1 Montipora foliosa
GCTTCACATACTTGCTACAACAGTTAACTTCCCTTCATCAGGTTCAAGTTGTTAAACAGCTAAGTGTTTTACTCGCTCATATTGACACATCTCACATTTCCACATATGCCGTAGTGGCTTAACTTGGACAAAAGGATCTTGTGATCAACTGTGTCGAAAGCCTTTTTTAAATCAAGAAAAACGACAGCATTGATTTTGCCACGATTAATATTATACGCCCAAGTGTCCGTGGCTTCAAGGAGGGCCGTAACATTTGAGTGAGTAGAGCTAAAACCCGATTGATATTTACAGATCATACTGTGCTCTTCTAATAGGCGTATAATTGGTCATAGACAATTCTTTCAAACACTTTGGCTACGACTGAAATCACGAAAATTGGACGATAAATGTTTACATCGTTTCTATCGCCTACTTTGAAAAGTAGAGCTACTCTTGTGCCTTTCCAATTATCAGGAAAAATACCCTGACCTATAGATTGATTTAAAATATTGCAAATAGGTATGCAAATGAGATCCGCACATTCCCGAATGAGCCTAGAAGATATCATGTCAAGGCCAGTTGCTTTTGACTTGTTGAGTTTGTTAAGAAGTGAAAGAACTATATCTGTGGTAGTTGGACAAGGTTGAAACTTTTTATCCATATTGGGGAGGTACTTCAGATAGTTATCACTATCACTATCATTTCATCGTTAATCTAAAGGCAGATGTCCCTGCAAATAGCGAAGTCCCTAGAAAAGCTGTGTATTGGCCTGCTCCCATAAGTAGGGTATCGGCAGATGTCCTCACAAGCATTAAACTTTTTGTCACGTCCTCACAACTAAGTCCCCACAAAAAAATTAAAGATTTTCACAATATTTGAAGAGACGTATCAAGAGATGAGACATCAAGCAACAATCGTACCAAATATGGTTTGGATAACTGCAAAAGAAGACGTGTGTATGTATGTGAAACTATTCATAATAAAAAATTATTTAAATTTACTTTTTTATCAAATGAAACCATGTTGTCTCGCAGTGATGAGCAAAAATTTCTATTGCGTCGAGAAGCCTGAAAATTTTTCAGGACTTCAACGGGATTTGAACCCGCGCCCTCGTAATACCGGTGCAATGCTCTAAGCAACTGAGCTATTAAGCCACTGACGTTAGGAGCTGGTCACTTCTGAGTTCACAACTTCCCGTGATAAGTAATTATGAGTGAAAGATATATATGAAATACATCATATATTGCACTGCGGGTATAAAATCAAATGAAACCATGTTGTCTCGCAGTGATGAGCGCAAATTTTTATTGCGTCGAGAAGCCTGAAAAATTTTCAGGACTTCAACGGGATTTGAACTTTTGAATATTTCCTCCTAAATTCAAGTGACAAGCCAATTTAGTGATTTCTGTCATACTGATTTTGTTGATCTCTGAACTTCTACATCAGCTTCACATACTTGCTGCAACAGTTAACTTCCCTTCATCAGCTTCAAGTTGTTAAACAGCTAAGTGTTTTACTCGCTCATATTGACACATCTCACATTTCCACATATGCCGTAGTGGCTTAACTTGGACAAAAGGATCTTGTGATCAACTGTGTCGAAAGCCTTTTTTAAATCAAGAAAAACGACAGCATTGATTTTGCCACGATTAATATTATACGCCCAAGTGTCCGTGGCTTCAAGGAGGGCCGTAACAGTTGAGTGAGTAGAGCTAAGACCCGATTGATATTTACAGATCATACTGTGCTCTTCTAATAGGCGTATAATTGGTCATAGACAATTCTTTCAAACACTTTGGCTACGACTGAAATCACGAAAATTGGACGATAAATGTTTACATCGTTTCTATCGCCTACTTTGAAAAGTAGAGCTACTCTTGCGCATTTCCAATCATCAGGAAAAATACCCTGACCTATAGATTGATTAAAAATATTGCAAATAGGTATGCAAATGAGATCCGCACATTCCCGAATGAGCCTAGAAGATATCATGTCAAGGCCAGTTGCTTTTGACTTGTTGAGTTTGTTAAGAAGTGAAAGAACTATATCTGTGTAGTTGGACAAAGTTGAAACTGTTTATCCATATTGGGGAGGTACTTCAGATAGTTATCACTATCACTATCATTTCATCGTTAACCTAAAGGCTTGGTCAACAGGTTGACTAAGATTGCAGCCACGAGAACATCGTCGTATATCAAATCTATTTGAAAATGCTTGTATTTGCGTCTTTGCATAAATCGGGTATTGGCAGATGTCCCTGCAAAGCCCCTACAAAAGCTGTGTATTGGCCTGCTCCCATAAGTAGGGTATTGGCAGATGTCCTCCCTCACAAGCATTAAACTTTTTGTCACGTCCTCACAACTGAGTTCCCAAAAAGAAATTAAAGTTCTTAAAACATTTGAAGAGATGTATCAAGAGATGAGACATCAAGCAACAATCATACCAAATATTGTTTGGATAACTGCAAAAGAAGACGTAGTCCCCACAAGGAGGTTGGGAAACATATGGCCCACAAAGTAGCCAGTGGCGCGCGTGTGTGTATGTATGTATGTATGTATGTATGTATGTATGTATGTATGTATGTGAAACTATTCATAATAAAAAAATATTTAAATTTACTTTTTCATATTCCCTCCTAAAATTCAAGTGACAAGCCAATTTAGTGATTTCTGTCATACTGATTTTGTTGATCTCTGAACTTCTACATCAGCTTCACATACTTGCTACAACAGTTAACTTCCCTTCATTAGCTTCAAGTTGTTAAACAGCTAAGTGTTTTACTCGCTCATATTGACACATCCCAATAGTTTTGTAGAAACCAATAAATTTGTTTCTTTTTTTAGTCATTTTTCTGCATGCAGCAACTTGGAAGCGAAACATTAAAAACAACTTTTCCAATGTGGTAGAGGTGTTTAAGGGAATATTTCACTCCAATGATGATAACTCTGTCAAAGATATGCACCATTGAGAAAGAACAACAGGGAAGTGGGATGCATCAGAATTGAAAATACTGGAAATGAAAGTAGTTGAGCCAAAACAGCTGACAGTAGTCGAAGAAATAAATAAAATGGAAAGTTCAATAATGTGATTTTCAACAATGTTGCAGAAAGCAGCAGGAGCTTCCATTGCCTTTAGTGGTAGACACAAAGAGTTGTCATCAATTGACCATATTCATATTCTTGACCATAATTCATATTCATAGTTCCTTTAGAATCTACAAAACATAAAAGAGAGAGCACTCAATAAGGCGGCTTTCTTTTTGAAGTTTACAACCCTGTCAGCGAGTTTGAACCGAAACGAAAATTTCTTTGAAAATCACTGAAGCTTACAAACCAAACACTGATAAACACCCCGTGAACACCTAGACTAATCTAGGTCAAATCTAAACTACATTTATCGAACATTCCCTAATTATAAACACATTCTTCAACTTTTGAAATCATTCCTACTGATTGAAAGGCTCTAAAAATGCACTGTAATAATATTTTATTAATGGTAGCGACTGTCAGCCGCATTAAGAAATAGTCATGACAATCATAAGAATAAACCAGAAAGCAGCCGCGCGTACTTTGGCTCCGGCTTGTGAATGCCTCAGCATATTATGTACTTAACCAATTCTGCGCCAACACCTCAAGAGGTTAAGTTTGCCTCTCATGTCGTGTAAAGACGACACACTATCACACCATTATTACATTATCGAGCTTTTAGCTTGATGTACGAAAACAGATAGTTCATCTTGACGGATTATCCATCTTCTGCCTCCAATAATGCAAGTTGCATAGAGACGCACAATCAATAGCCCGTTTCACGGTTAGTTTGTCTCATTTGCATTACAATGTAATCTAACGTGGATGCGAGGCAATTTCGGGTTAACACTAGAAAATAGCCCGAAATTGCCTCATATACACGTTAGATTATATTATATTGCAAATGAGAAAAACTAACCGTGAAAAGGGTTATTGCACCTTCATACAGTCGTTTATTCCACCTGTTAAGTGATAAAGTGTTGTAGTGTCAATCCTCCTTCTGTAGAAGAACGTTTCTTTCAAATGTTGAAACTGGTCTGAGCCACCTTAAAAAGGGCGGCGGAAACGTCACTTAGGATTGCCAAGGGCCTTGTCAATGTCAGGAATAAGTCTGTGGTTAAAATTCAAGTGGCTCTTGAATCTTGTGATCGTGAGCGTTTCCCGTTCGAAGCTTCTGGCTATTCTTAAAGCCTCCAAGCCATTCTTTGTACAAATATTGTTTTAAGCGGATAGCTTGTTTTGACAATTTCGCGGGAAAATGGCTTTCGGACTAAAAAGAGGTAAATTACTTTAGTCCGAAAGCCATTTTCCCGGTAATGTCATTTCAACCGATTCCGATAAATGCTGACCAGTGATTTCTAAGAGCCATGTCTCGTTACTGACAAAGTTTCGTGACGATTAAAACAACGACGTTTACCCAATCGATTCACGGGTGAATGATAATCATTTTCGGCGCTTGGTCCTTTAATGAAGCGTTTCTGACTCCGCCCCGGAATGATACGGCGACTGTATTTAAACCGATTTGATCGTGAAAGATAGTCAGTTGATTCCTGTAGAGAATCTGATTGAGAAGTTCCTCCCATCACGTTTCTTTGTGAGAAGTTAAGGGAACAGACAGTCTTTAAAAGGTACTTTATTTCCTTTTTTATTCGAGATATTTGTCTCTTATTTTTTCGCTGACGCTTTAAGATTCCGAGGCGAGCAAGTTTAAAGAAGAGCGTTCGAGTTCAGTTTGGCTTTAGAGCGGGTGTTGGCCAGCGTTCTCTGTAAATGCTAGGTGAACGAACGTTTGCGTGATTTTTTTCCGCAACGTGTGCGGGAAAACAGGAGTTCAAAGGCGAAAGTATTAGTCGGCCTTCTGCTGTACTTTCCATGCGGTTTCTTTGCTGCACATTTTTGCTTTGCTATCTTGTTTTGAGCCAAAAGAATGCGTAATTCTCGAGGCAATGAGGGTAAAAGGAGGAATGAGTTTGCGGAATGGCATAATTATGCGGATTGTAATATATGCAGAATGACTCAAAGACATACCGCAACGGGTGATGGGAAATATATCGAATACGCTAGCGCTCGACCTGTGCGGATCTATCCGAGTGTAGTGTCGGGATCGACCGCCTTTAGTTGATTAGGTTTTCTTCGTGTACTGTCAGAAAAACAACCGTTTTGGTTGATTCCCTGGTTCCGTTGACCGGCGGAAGAGCGGCTCGAAGCTATGCAGAGATGCACAACCGCACGATTATTTTTTACTAAGACAAAGTATTTGTCATAGATATGAATTCTTTCATAAGAAAGCATAGTCGAGATGTCTTTTTACAAGTAAGGATAGAAATGAGGTGTCGTTTGGCAAAAAAATCTTCGCTGGAAGTTTCAGTGAATAATACCTACGTACAAATCAATCCATAGATCAGATCGTAAATTCATTTTGTACACACAAAGGCATTAAAATTATTATAAATAATTGCAAACATTCAGTTCTGAAGAATTTTTTGATTTTTTTTTATACTGATTGTCCTCATGGAAATCAATGAACACAGAATCTACATAAAAAAAACCAATATCATTTAATATACCCTACAACGGCGTGGTTTCGCTAAAAAATCTTTTTTTCTCAGTAAGTGGTCACTGTAGGCAACCTTTGAAGTGACATGCTGGATGATTAAGGAAGAGTCTTTTTTTTTGTATTTTAATACCGTTTGTTTTCATGTTAATTACATCCACTCCACAGAGAACCTTACATTAAACCATAAGTCTCACGTCTCATTTAATGCACACTCATTTCACTTGATCTCCGCACCTCTGACTAACATCATAAATCTGTCTTTACAAAAAGGCACTTTCCCTGATAAACTAAAACTTACTGAAGTGATTCCAATTTACAAAGCAAATGATCCTAGTCTTTTTACAAACTACAGGCCTATTTCTTTGTTGTCCAACTTTTCAAAATTTTTTGAAAAAGTAATGTATAATCGCATAACTGAATTCGTCAAACAATATAATATATTATACCGCTGCCAGTTCGGATTTCGAAAAAACTATTCAACTTCCCATGCTCTAATTCACCTGATAAATAAAATCTCCTCGGCAATTGACCGACGTGAAACTACTGTAGGTGTTTTCCTAGATCTCTCCAAAGCTTTTGACACTCTTGACCATCAAATTTTATTTACCAAGCTGGAGCACTATGGTATCCGTGATGTGGCTCTGCAGTGGATTAAAAGCTACTTTTCATGCCGCCGGCAATTTGTCCAAATTAATCAAACATGTTCTCCAACGCAGACCATTAAGTGTGGAGTTCCTCAAGGATCCATCCTGGGCCCTTTATTCTTCATATTATACATAAATGATCTTCCTAGAGCTTCCAAATTAACTGAACCTCTGCTTTTTGCTGACGACACTAGTATCTTTCTTTCACACTCTAATCCCAACTACTTGGAGAATGTGCTTAATAATGAGTTACTAAATATTGATGTTTGGTTAAAATGCAATAAGCTCTCGATCAATGTCCAAAAGACAAATTATGTTATATTTAGCCCGAGTCAGAGGAAAGTCAATCACAGTTTTTCTCTCTCCTTTGGGGGTCAATCTCTAACTCAAAGCAATGTAACTAAATTTCTTGGAGTGTATCTAGACGAACACCTTACTTGGAAATATCACATAAACTTTGTCTGTAAACAAATCGCTAAATCAGTTGGTATTTTATCCAGGACGCGTTTCTACTTATCCTGTAAGACCAAACTTATGCTGTACTATACATTAATTTATCCATACATTACTTATTGTAACTCTACGTGGTCGTCCACTTACGTATCTAATTTAAATAGAATTTATTATCTGCAAAAGCGAGTGGTGCGAGCTGTTACAAATTCAGAATATCGAGCACATACTGCTCCTCTTTTTTCTAAACTGAAAATTTTAGACATCTTCCAACTCAATACCCTCGATATTGCTAAATTCATGTTCCGCTACCACAATAATCTGCTGTCTCCACTTTTCTTCAATCTGGTTATGACAAACAGTCAAGTCCATAAATATGACACAAGAACAGCCGGTAATTATCGTGTGCATTCCTGTCGCACGAACATTAAGAAGTTCACAATTCTTTAACAAGGACCTAAGGTCTGGAACTGTCTTCCTGCCTCTATTACCAATTTGTCAAGCTTTTCTATGTTTAAGAACAAAGTGCTAGAGTTTTTATTAAAAATAGTTTCTGAGTTAGTTCCTGCCGCACTCCTTCGCAGCCCTTATTTTGTTTAATATTGTGATGTCGAGGTGGCCTCTCCTATAAGCCTGGTGGTTTCCTGAGGTCTCCTCGCCTAACAACCTGCTGTATGCTTTTTTAAAATATGTTATACACATAAAGGCAAACAAATGATGATGATGATGATTCTATACTTATGACACACACATACACACACATACACCTTTCCTAAGCCTCAAGAGCAACTTACTAGACCACAGGCGGCCCAGAGTCGGTGGGTAAACAATTATAAGGATTTGT
>NC_090870.1:53162021-53164521 GCF_036669935.1 Montipora foliosa
ATAATGTCACTGGTCCAATGGGGGAACTTGTGCAGTCTCATAGCGTTACATAGCCAACCATGATCTACTGAATCATAGGCTTTCTTCACGTCGATCCAGGCCATACTGAGGTTTCTTCTTCCTCGCTCACAGTCCTGTAGTACCATTCTATCTATTAAAAGATTATCCATTGTACCACTGCACTCTGACTTTGCCCCTCTTTGCTGGCTCTCCATAAGGTTGTACTCTGTTAGATGATCGTTCATTGGGGCCATTAAGCACGCAGTATATCACTTATAGAGAGTATTGAGGCATGCGATTGGTCTCTGATTCTGGCTACTGAATTCTCCTTGCTTTGGGATGAGTGTCGTTTTTCCTTCTGAGAACCACAGTGGATATTCCTCCTTGGCGGAGATAGCTTTGAAGCACTCTATTACTTTTCCGTGAAGAATGTGCGCGTACTTCCACCAGTAGTTGGCGATTCCATCAGGACCAGGGGCACTTCAGTTCCGTTTCTTACGTACGACTTTAGCTCCACATTCTGTTGTTAATTCCCATCGTTGGTTGATGTCAGGATTCGGAACACTGATATCCATGGCCCTTTCGATTTCTTTTAACCATTGACAATTACTATTCCCAGTACCACTCGTCTCCCACAGCGATTTCCAGAAAGTGCTTGCTTCTGTGATGTTATCAAATAAATCGCCAATGTTCTCTTCCTCGGTCAAAACACACTTCTGGTAATTAGGTTTTTCATTCTCATCATCCCTCGCAACCATTTTGTCTAGCAGCGAATAAACTCCACTCGGATCACTTTCAAAGCTGTTGTTGTTATTATTATTATTATTATTATTATTATTATTAGGATATTATTAATCATTGAGCAACTCCGTCGTCGTCCTCGTCGTGCGCATGCGCCCACGAGCAATACCCATAACCATGATTACGATGAGAAAAGCTATAGGCCACTTTCGAAAATACCATAACATTCTTTGTCTGGTCCCCCAAATTTTGCATATGCATTGTTTTTGTTTTCTCTTGAGACCATTGTAAGTCCCAAGAGAAACTGGAAACAACACTTACGCAAAGTTTGGGGGGACAAACAAAGAGTATTATGGTATTTTTGAAAGTGGCCTATTGATAGGTTTCTATGAGTATGGGGCTCCGCTTGGCGGACCTTCGGGCCGCCGGACGTGGGTGCTGTCCCCGAAAACCTCCTCAGCTGCCTTAGAGTGAAAAAATGCACGAACAAATTGGACTGTCTCGTTAACGAAATGCTTTAACTCAATCAATTAAAACCAGGGTTGAACGTCCAAACAGACTCAATCCGTGCTGAAGTCTTTGTCTAGATCTATTTCACTTATGCACATTTGGAGTACTTTATATCCTTCTTTTTGAACTGGCATATTCATTTCCAACTCCTTGATAATAGCGTAATGATGTTGCCGAAACGTAGGATATTTTACATTATATCGCTTGTTTTTACAGGTCTATGTTTTGTAGCTTTTTTGCTTTTTGACGGCCTCGTGTCATGTATTTGTTTTTCTTGGTCACTGCTTTATTTGACACTGAAAGACAGTTTTTGCTCTTGTTTCGATTCCAAATCTATTATTTATTTTATTAGGTGTTGCCAAGTTCACGATGAATGCTATGGAAGCGTGGAGCGTCGTTTCGGGGTCGGTACTCTTACGACCTACGTCACGCCTTACTTTTTCAACCCCTTGACGTGCCAGTGCAGTAAGTTCGTCTTTTAATTGCTTCATTTACGATTAAGGCCCATGTACACGTGCAATTTTGTCGCGCAATAAGATGCAATTTTTGTTGCGCTTAATAAAGTTACAACTTCAAAATCATACGTGTAAACTAAATGCGATTTCAGTGCGACTTTTAGTGCAAGCTACAGCCGCGATATCGCAAGGGTTTTGAACTTGCTCGAGACTTAATACAATTTTGCTGCAAATGTTTTTTTATTAAACCGCGACATTGCATCGGAAATCGCGGTGTGTCGTGGGGACAAATTGCACTAACATCGCGACAAATATTGCATCGAGTTGCGCGACAAAAATCGCCTGAGAATGCGTAAAATATGACATGGTATTACACTGTAGAATACAGACCAAAATAACGAAATCTTTTTTGTATTGGGATAATAAATATCTTATTCTATGGTTTAATATATTAATAAGGGAGGACATTTTGCTTGTTGCTCTAATTTTTCCAAGCCGCTTCGGGGCTCGGAAAAATACTAGGCCACTCGCAAACAATCCCGGGGGAAACTCCCATATAAAAAGGGGAAGGATGCTGGTCGGAAATTTTAAATTAAACCCCGAAGGGAGACCAATCTGGGTGTGGCCCAGGCTTTTTTTTTGACCCCTAAAAGAGACCATATTAAAACACGGATATATAAAAAATAAAGTGCCTTTTAATGATGGCAATCCTAAAGGAGACCTTCACGGCTTCATATGGTTGCGTTTTGCCCAGAACACCCTAAGTGAGACCAAAATCCGAAATTGATACCCCT
>NC_090870.1:53169521-53179521 GCF_036669935.1 Montipora foliosa
ATATTGCATGATTGCTCCTTCCCATGTCTGTATTTTTTATCTGTTTTATTTTTCTAAGCAAGATTCCGCATTTCACCATCTTCCCTAGAGTTCTTATCACCCGAAACGCTATTCCCGAATAATGAGTCTCTTCATTCCAGACCTCGTGGAATAGTAATTAGGCAATTAATCATATTCCAATTTCCTAATGAAATTAATTGAAGAAATTCAAAAATCACGTAGCTACAGGAAGCCTTCTTTGGCTCCTACTACAAGGAGATGCGCCGGCAACTACAGGTTTTACTAAGAGTGCTTTTACCAATATCAGAGCTTCTCACTTGGCAGCATAGCTTTAGGGACCTTGCCAAAGCAAGGAGGGTACAGTTAATTCTTGTAATTTACAACTCCTTTTGAGGATTTAAGAATTTGATTTATTCTCACAAGACTGGGCTCCTTAATGGAATTCTGAAAGGGGAGGGTTGCCAATACCATTTTCAAACAAACGTACCATGATTGCACCAATCACTGTTTAGTCTTGAGTCTTTAGTCAACCAACTACATCTAGGCTCAACTTACAGTCGACCAATAACATCAGAAATAAGTTGACCAATGACATCTACGACCAGAGTTCTTATATTATCTACTGATGTTACTTAAATCACTTGACCCTGAAGATGACTTCCACTCAGGTTGTCAGGCAATGTCATCTTAAACAGTCTTGTCAGGAATACACTCACCCGGATGGTCATACTTTACCTAATCTTGAATTGTACATTTTGTTGAAAATCTCACTTTAATATTAGAGTCTAAACCCTGAGGAATGATCTTTTTCTGCAATTTGTTTTGGTTGCTGCTCAAAAATAGAAAGAATTATGACAGCCTCATTGCAAAGTGTTTTGGTTGTTTCTTTATTTCGTAAAATAATGTTTCCTTTTAGTTTCCTGTATAGGATAACTATGTAATCAATGATCACAAAACAATGGAGGATCGCCTTCAGGCTGCCCAGAAATTAACGTCTTTCAACCCATTAGCTCCGATTCTTGTTGATTCTCTTGAGGATGAGGCATCATCTTCTTATGCTGCCTTTCCAGAGAGGCTGTATATTATATTGGATGGGCGAGTAGCTTATGAAGGTGAGTTGCTCTGCCTGGATATAAACTGGGTGACATTCGGAATTGGTTGAGTGCTTGGAGAGGTTAATCGGGTTCTAGTTCATAAGTTGATTGTTATCCCATGCTTTACCAGATAATGCAAGTTCAATTACCTTGACAGAATTGAATAGGAAAACTGCACTGAACCAGTTGCAAATAGAATTTAAAACAATAATTACTATGCGACGCGCCTTACTGTGGCCATCTAACAAAGTTTTTTACAAATTGTCTGCCAATTAGGATATGTGAATTGGATTGACAGTCACACCTCCTTGCAAAGTTCACACTGTTGTAAGTTGAACACCATTGCATGGGTTGTTGAGTTGACATATTTACACATAATTGTGAAATGTGAAAGTTTGCTGGGTGGTCATGGTAAGGTGCGTTGCACTGTAATTGGCTAGAGCATCTAATTTAGAATATATCATTGAAAGGTCATATTTTTTCCTCATGTTAGGTGCACTTGGAGTCTTTCTGAGTAGCTAAAAACAAGTACCCATTTAATTTTGAATCATAAGGTAGTTTGTTTGTTATTGATACCCACTCTTAAAGTCATTTGACAAGTTGATTTCCTAATTCATTAGTCACATTGAAATAGTAGGGCCGATGACAAGAGAGCTTTTTGACCAACTCAAATTAAACTATGATAGAGGGGTAACCCTCCAAGTGTAGATAAGCCATCTCCAAGTTACTTTTAGCTCCCATTCAGAGAAACTGCAAGTGTGTAATTTTTGGGATTGTCACGAAATTTTGTGAAAAAGAATTGCATTTAAGAAAATTGAGAATGAAGCAGATGAAGTGACTTTGGAAATGACTCATTTAAAAGATCACATTTCTTCAGTGTATGATAAAACATGAAAGTTTGAGATAAAAAATCACACCGACCATATAACTTGATATTTTAAGCACAACGATTCCTTGGACAGTAAAATCAAGTTAGAGTCAGTCAGAATGCAGGAAAAAAGTATTATATTAGTCAGATTTCCAATGAAGCTTCCCATTGTGCAAAGAGTTTAAGGTTCTTGTATGGCTCTCCATGACAACTGAATGGAAAACGTCAGTATATCTGAGATCCTTTTAGTTTGAAGCCAGGGCTTATTAGGAGAATGTTGAATTTAAGCTGCTTGTGGTATTTTTGTTTTTATATCCCTAGTTGTACATTTTGTTGTCATTTCCTCTTCCCTGTCAGGTAGCGGCAAAGGTGAAGACCCATGCAATCTCAAAAGGCGCCTTAGATCGGGATTGCTCGAATATGCTACTTTTTCGACTTCCCCCAATCAAGAGCTCCTTCAAGGGGTTTTAGCAACAAAGCTTATAGCCATTTGCTTTTTGGAAAAAAGCAATATCCTTAAAATACTCTTCGGGATATCGACTTTCGACCATTTAATTCTAACTTTTGGTTACTAGTACCGGTACTTTATTTTGCAAAACTGTTTAAAAGAAGGCCATTTCCAGTCATTGGAAACCGGAGGCCTGATAAATGGGCCTTTTTGGGCTCGTAAAAGAGATTTTACCTTCTTTTTATTTCCAGTCATCCTTAGCGGGCGCAGGGAATATTCTAACAAAGAAATCGATAAGAACTGCGCCTGAACTTAGGACGCATAATTAAACCTACAAAAATAAATGAAAGCATAAGAGGAATGGGCCCTTCGCAGGATAGTGATCACATGGTACAAATCCGACATCCTGGGAAGCAAATTGCGCACTGGGACATCTAAAACAAAGCTAGTTAATCTTAATTTTCTTTGTTTTAGATGTTCAAGTGGGCAATTTGCGTCCCAGTATGGCGGATTTGTACCATGTGATCACTATCCTGCAAAGGGCCCATTGTAACGACAATCTGAGATTCATCATCATCATCTGTCGGCTGCAGAGCAGGCGACTACAAGCTTCCTCCACTTAACCACAACGGTCCTGTGCCAATTCGGACAGCTTGTCCGGGCCAATCATGTTTTCTGTGTCTCCCAATTGGTGTTGAATGTAACTGAAAAACAGGGTTCGTTGCCTTCCTGGTTTCCTCTTCCCATGTGGTGGAATGTACAGTGCATACTCCTTGCATGGCTCATCATCAGGCATCTTAAGTACACGGCCCAGAAACTTCAGCTGAAGGGTTCTGACATTTTCCACTAGCGGGGCAGTCTGAGTTAGATCATAGATGGTAGCATTGGACACCCTATCAATTCTCTTGATGTTGAGCATAATTCTATAACATGAGGTACCAAAGGCATTGATCTCGCTTTCCATAGCTTTCGACAGGACCCACGACTCACAACCATATAGAAGGACAGTGACACAGGTGGTATTAAATAACTTGATCTTAATAATAATAACAATAATAATAATAATAATAATAATAATAATAACAATAACACAGGTGGTATTAAATAACTTGATCTTAATAATAATAATAATAATAATAATAATAATAATAATAATAATAATAATAATAATAATAATAATAATAAAGGTCTTTATTAGAACACTCTAAACAAAAGACGTGTTTAGTTGCAATGGATTAATTGAGTTATACAGACAACTAATTAACTAACCAGCTAACAGCTAACTACAAAAACAAGCATCTATTTATAAAAGTTCTCTTGAAACGCTCAGTTCTGACAAGCGGGATAATATAGTTGTGACGCCTGTTACGTAACGTAACCATAGTTCGCTTCCGTGGCAGAAGGTCATCTAAAAGTTGACCAATCTCTTGGTGGAGATTGAGATGCTGGGGCAACTCCACAGACGTTACAGCTTCCAAAAAGCTGTCCATGCAAGCCTTTTCCTTCTCTTGGAATCCCCACTACTAGATGCCATCATGGAGCCAAGGTATTTGAAGTCTTGTACATGGGTACTGGGTGTTTATTTATGGATCTGCCACTAATCAAAGAATAGGTGGTGTTGGTTTTGTCATCTCCAAGTCAATCTATAAGTGCATCCAGAAGGTTGAGGTCATCTCAGAAAGAATCCTCCATGCAACATTCCACGGGAATCCCAGGCTTTCCATTACTGTCGTGTATGCTCCAACAGAATGTGGTCCAACAACAGCTAAGGACGACTTTTATACTTCCCTTGCAGAACATCTAGAGCAACTCAAGAGACATGACATCAATCTTGTTGTTGGAGATTTTAACGCCAGAATAGGTACAGACAGTCATCATACTCATCCTGAAGTTGTCGGGATGTACTGTTACCATGATCAGACAAATGATAATGGTGATAGATTGGTCAACTTGTGCGTGGAGCACAACCTTCGTCCAGCACAGTCTAGATTTCCCCATCCGCATGGTAGGCTGTGGACTTGGAATCACCCTGCAGGTTCACAACACCAGCTTGACTACATTCTCATCAACAGCAGGTGGGTCAACTCTCTGCGCAACTGTCGAGCCTACAACTCCGTTGAACTGGACTCCGATCATCGTATCGTAAGCATCCATCTTCTTACGAGCTTAAGATCAAATAAGAAGACCAAAGTTCAACTGGAAAACGTTGCAGAATCAGACACCAAGGATAAGTTCCAGCTCGAGTTATCCAATCGGTTTGAAGCACTGGCTTCGGATGACCAACCTATAGATTTATCAGAGCGGTACGAGTCTTTTGAGACCACAGTAAGAGATGTGGCAGAGGAAGTCCTTGGCAAGCAGGAAACTCATGGCTTGCCCAGATGGGTGTCTGAAGAAACCACCAAACTCAAAATACAAAGAGGTGAGGCTAAGAAGACATTCCAACTCAAAACGTCTCCTCAATCAAGCCAGAGCAAGGTGGAGGAACCTTAACACCAGACTGAATGACTCCTGCAAAGTAGACAAGACTGCTGTACTTAACAAACAAATGGAAGATCTGCGTTTAGCTTACGAGAGAGGTCATTATACAACCACTTGGAATATAATCCATTCATTGTCTGGGAGGAACATCAAAACCAACGTCAAGGTGAAACTGAGGAATGGCGACCCACCCGAGAATGAAGAACATCTTCTTGAGGAGTGGAAGGACTACTTCAGTTCACTTTTGAACAATGACAGTTGCTTCACTCCATCAGACCTACCTCCTCCGGCAAGTAATGATCTTCCCATCTGCACTGATCGTCCCACCTGTGAATAAACAGCTGAAGCAATTGCAGCCATGAAAACCAACAAAGCTGCTGGCCTTGATTGCACAATTACTGCAGAGGCTCTCCAAGGAGGTGGTGACCAGAGATGATTGATACCATCCATGCCTTCTGCTGGGAGGTGTACACCAAGATGTCGCCTCCTAAACAGTGGGTGACAAATGTCATCATTCCATTGCCGAAGAAGGGTGATCTGTCTCTAATGACAAACTACAGAGGAATCACTCTAATGTCGATAGCTGCCAAGGTTTATAACAAAATTCTCCTTAACCGAATTCGACCTCACCTAGACCCTCTGCTACGAAAGAACCAGGCAGGTTTTCGTCCAGGTCGCAGCTGCGCTCAGCAAATCCATATTTTGCGAAGAATCATGGAAGGCTTTAGATAACACCAACTTCCATTGATTGTCACCTTTGTGGATTTCAAGAGGGCCTTCGACCCCATCAATAGGTCTGTGATGTTCTCTGTTTTACGACATTATAGCATCCAGAAACCTTGGTCAACGCAATCCAGGTGCTGTATACCAACTCTAGCAGTTCAGTGATGGTTGATGGAAGTATCTCCAAACCATTTAGTGTTACCACAGGAGTGCTTCGGGGTGATGTATTGGCACCTTTTCTTTTTGTTATCTTGGTGGACTACCAGCTGCTGAGGTCTTCAGATGGTGACTCTGGAGTTCTGACGTGCCCGCGTAAATCAAGAAGGTACCAAGCGAAAGTCTTAAATGACTTGGACTTTGCAGATGACATCGCCTTGCTTGAGTCCTCCATCTCTCGTGCCCAGTCCCAGCTAACCAGAACTGCCAGTGCTGCTGCTGACCTTGGACTTGTCATCAGTGCTCCCAAGACAGAGTATATAGTGATCAACTGCTGTCCACAGCCTCCACTAGAAGTATATGGTAGTACAATCAACGATGTACAAGACTACAAAATCTGAGAATACTTGAATAGAAACACTAGGAACAAAGTAATGCACCAGTCAAAATAAATCCCTCCCCTTTCCCCTACACCATCCCTGGATATTGGTGGCCCGGGATTGGTTCTGGAGCTGTTGCTTGTTTTCAATCTCGAGAAAAAAATTATCACGCCATAATGTTAAACAAAATGAGTGTCCTAGAACATTACAGTCGAACTCCGATTTACAGACAACCGTTTAAAACGGACATCCCGTTATTACGGACAGTTCTCTTTGTCCCTGGGGAAAACCCAAATAATTTATTGGCAAAATAGTCAGTTATTAACGCTTTCGAGCTTAACTTCACTGATACGAGCTGATACGAGCTTTATCTTTTGTGGAGGGAAATTAAAGCGAAAGCGTCAATAACTGACTATTTTGCCAATAAATGATTTCGAGCTGTTTATATCAGTTAATGACTTAATTAATGTGCATAAATGAAAGACGTAACTTTAATATTTCGTGCCATTCTTACTGAAATAGCCCATGCAATGGTATAAGTAAGCCACATGATTGTTTGCGTTCTTATAGACTTAGCTACGGAAAATAGCTACATTTTACGCTACAGACGTTCAGTTTGTTGATGTTTATGTTTTGTTTTCTATAGTTTGACATTTTGCTCCAATAAGATGTACTGTATTTTATTGCTTAAATTACACAACCCGCTTAATACGGGCACTATCCTTGGCCCTTTCGGTGTCCGTATTAACAAGGTTCGACTTTACTACTGTATAAATAAATGGATTCCCTCATTTGAATAAAAACTGCGGGTGTCACTTGCACCTGGGGGAAAATTCCCAGAAATCCTTGTGCTGAAACAAGAGCCTTCCATGTTACCTACAGTCCTTTGAGTTGGCTCCACTGGAGACTTGTCCTCTCGAGTTGGCTCCACTGGAGACTTGTCCTCTCGAGTTGGCTCCACTGGAGACTTGTCCTCTCGAGTTGGCTCCACTGGAGACTTGCACCCTCGAGTTGGCTCCACTGGAGACTTGCACCCTCGAGTTGGCTCCACTGGAGACTTGCACCCTCGAGTTGGCTCCACTGGAGACTTGCACCCTCGAGTTGGCTCCACTGGAGACTTGCACCCTCGAGTTGGCTCCACTGGAGACTTGCACCCTCGAGTTGGCTCCACTGGAGACTTGCACCGTTTTTACAATTTTGCTTTCTATAAGAATTCAATAACTAAATAGGCTGTAGTTTTATCGTATTACAATTAAGTAACTTTTTTGAACACATGGAGATATCTGAAGGATACATACTGATCATTTTATTGCTATGGAATCTAGTTATTTGTGGGTTTCATTGCAATCACAAATGATATTAAGTCAAGCAATCAAACCTTGTGATTAGCAGTTATATGTCTACCAGTTATTATAGTGATTTTTATATTGTTACATTGCTAATGCCACCTTGTAGTCCACCCTAAGTACAAACCACTATACAAAAGACCGACTACCACTGCCGACTAAGAGAAGACGACATTGGAAATGGGGGCAACTGGCTTTAGTGGAAACGATTCAATTAGGACAATTTCCTATTATCGAGTTCTTTTTGCAAAGGCTACTTTCCAATTTTTACGTGTTTCATGTTTAACAACTTTCCATTTTCTTAAAGGGATAATCTACGTTCGAAGAGCCCGTTTAATTTGTCTTCTACGCATTCGTTTCAGGAGTAAAAAAAAAAGACAACCAAACGCAGTACTCTGCTGAGATGGATGATTTCTGTTTCATGCGTCGTAACGAAGAGGTCTGCAATTCTTCTCAGACAAACAATTCGTCTGTTTGTTTTAATTCCCGAATTTACCTTTGCTTGTAATGCATCTCCGACGCATTAGCCATTTCAAAAATAACGTGGCCATTAATCTGCGACTCAGGAGAACCATCTCTCTTCCAAGACAATTATGGTTAATGTTATAGTCAAAGATTGTCTTGGTGGAAATGGTTTCGTTTTGAACCGTATGCATGCGTGTGCGTTTTTTAAAGGTACATATTGTAGTGATTACGTCGTTTATGTCAAAGAAATGGAATGGAAATGAAATGAAAGAAAGCGGCGGAGTTTGTTGACAAGTAGCGCTCTAAGAGTGCACATCCAAGATGACTATCTACCAGCGAACGCAAACAATTATTTTCTCTTCAAAAGTGAGGTTCTCTCGGGCCAAAAAGATTAGAGTTTTGTCTTTATTTACCAGCTTAAATAGGCGATTTATTTCTTGTAACAGCACTTATGGTAGAGATAAAAATAGATTAAAATAAGATGGAAAGTAAACTGCAAACGTTTGGGGAAATGTTATGGGCAATGTACAAATTTACCCTTTTAGTGTAAAGCCTGGTTTTCATTAGCGACGCAATCACAAGCGCAAGCATAAGTAGCTAAGTGAAAACGAACGTCGACATAACGCAAGCATAAGCGCAGGCGCAAGGAAAACCCAGATAACCCCGTTTTCACGGGGAAATAACCGTTCTTGTGCTTGTGTTTGTTCTTGCCGTTGTGCCGCTTGTGAAAACCAAGCTTAAGCTTAATCGACTCCATTAATAAAACACACACCCTGCATATTATAAAGTATTACTCTAATGCTATTCTCCGGAAAGAGCCATTGAAATTATTGAACTCGGTAATCCCGTATTTCAGTTAACATTTCTGCACGTATTGGGTTAAGGCTGAGAATACGATTGTGAATGGAAAGGGCCCTAGGGATGTAAAATGAGACTGAGTTGTGATGAGGAACGGAGGTACCAAAGCATTGCCGACATAGAGACAAACTGTAAGAAAGCTGCAGATGTCCTTCGAAGGAAAAAGCTTATCTAGAAAGTTGCTTCAAATAATATTACTGCGGACCGAGCCCCGGAGAGGCCATCCATCCAAAAAATTGAGATGGAATAAAAGGGACTTCTAATCATCCAAAACGACTTTTAGCCAAACTATTAAACCTAAAAGAATCTTGGAGAAAATCTTTAGAATCCGGCCTCAAGGTCGGCGTTGTTTTAATTCATAGCGGACTCTGTTTCTTACTCATTTTTTGAACGAAAACTCAGGCATCAAGGTCCACTTTTAGCGTGGTTTAAATAGTTTCCTAAATGACATAAGGCAGTTTACATCTTTATGCCCCGCTTACAAGCAGCTAGAGTAACTGTTGCAAGGGTAACCCACGCAAGAGGGTAAAAGGATAGCCCGGGTTTACAAGCAAAATTTCTAGCTTCGGCCACCTTATCAACCGGTTCATTTCGTGCCTGGTTCACGTATTCCGCTCTGCGTGACCAAACAAAACCGAAGTGTTTCTGTAAATTTTCAATGAAAACTGTTATTTTAAAGATTGAAAGTTTACAGACCTCGAGATCATTTGCAAAACTGACCTAGGGCAAATCTTTCAAATTATTTAACTTAGTGGCGTTGTAGAAAGCCAAATAAAGAGTTCCCAGTTCAAGGCGAGTTATCACTTGAAGAGGGTTTACAAGGCAAGTAGCGTTAACCCTTGCTCTCAGTTCAGGTGCCAGGGTAACTCTATCTGCCTTATAAACACGCCGCTTGAAGAAGAAGAAAAAAAAGAAACGTGTTAGTACTTGGGTAATCCTAGTACCAGGGTTACCCTCCCTCTTGTAAACAGGCCCTTAAAACGGTGCAGTGCAGTCGATACCCTTCAGTGAATTGAAAAGAATTCTTGCCCTAAAGCGAGGCTTGGTAGGCTAATTAGCACATTCGCAAAATAATAAAACAGGTGCCATTTATGAGAATCATCTTACACCACACCCACGGAAATGCGAAATCATGCTTCCTTCTATTGGCTAGAAGGCAGACCCATTGCCTGGTTTAATAA
>NC_090870.1:53184521-53212021 GCF_036669935.1 Montipora foliosa
GACACTGCTTTTCAACCAGAGGACGTTTTAAATAGAACCGACTCAAACTTTTATTTTCGCCCTGTAAGTGAAGGGTACTTTCACAGCCTGATCACTAAACTCAAACCCTCGGTAAGTTGTGGATTGGATAATATTTCTAGCAGACTTCTAAAGCTTTGTAGTCCATACATCTCAAATTCGATATGTGATATTATAAATCAAGTGTTGGAGACTGGAATAGGGAGCTTTAGCAACGACGACGGGAACGGCAACGAGGACGTCATCTCAAAACATAAATTCTCATAATTGTAATCACTTCGAGACTATTCTAAGCTTTTTAACATGACAATGGTGTGGCAGTCCCTCAAGAATGAAACCGATACGAGTCAAGCTTAATTTAGGGGAGAAAATGAAAATTTATCCTCCAGCGCTGACGTCCTACCGAAAACCTAAAATTTGGCTATTTCACGTTGTTGTTTTGCTGACGACGGCGTAGAAATGGACCAAAGTGAAAAACGCACGTGCAGGGCGTGCAAAGCTATTGTTTTTACCCACTAAATATGCAAATTTGTGACGTTCTCGTTGTGGTCGCCGTTGTCGTTGCTAAAGCTCCCTAATATTTCCTGATGATTGAACTGAAGGCAAAAGTACATCCTATTTTAAGTCTGATGAAAGAAATATTCCAAACAACTGTAGACCGATTTCTATTCTACCTGCCATATCAAAAATTATAGAAATGGTCATGCATACTCAGCTGTTAGAGTATTTCCAAGCAGGAAATCTTTTGACAGACTCTGGCAATCTGGATTCAGACCAAATCATTCAACCTGTACAGCTTTGATAAGTGCAGTAAACTTTTCAGCCTTAGCAATATGGATGCTGGAAAAAAAATGGTAGTGTCTATAGATTTAAAGAAAGCCTTTGACACTGTAGACCATTCCATCTTACTACGTAAACTTTCTTGTTACGGTGTCAATAGCAATGCTCTTCATTTGTTTGAATCATATTTGATTGATAGAACACAAAGATCTTACGTAAATGGAGTCTTATCCACAGAACAAAATGTATTTTATGGCATTCCCCAGAGTTCTATACTTGGGCGATTTTTCTTTATAATTTATGTAAACGATCATCCCAGGCTAGCATTTCATCAATATGAACCCCCTATAACTTGGTAGAAGGCTTATGTTCAAGTGGCCAATCATCCATCTTTAAATTCACGAATTTGGCGTTTGTCAAGTTTTGCCGAGAATCAATAGTCATATAATTAGTTTTGGAGATATTGCAACTTGATTTGTTTGTCTTAAGCCAGTCATGTACTGTAGCTAAATCACTATTTAACAAACATTCAATTGTGGATATATCTTCATGAACCATAGTTATATTTATCATCGCCGGGCAAACATGCCAGGTGTTGTATGTTGTAGACATTTTGGGAAATCAAAACATATTTCATCTAAAGTCTCGAATGGCTTGCAAATGTTGTATTTAGCCAGAAAACTAACTGACAATCAAAAGACTCTTAAGACAATTTACTTTCACTAGTACAACCTTATTTTGATTATTGTGATGTTGTCTGGAGTGACCGCTCCAAAACACGTGGTCACAAATTATGAAAGTTACAAAATAGAGCAGCACGGATTATTACTAGGGCTGATTACTCTATTCGGTCATCAGCAGTGCTAAATTCTCTAGAGTGGTCTAACTTAGAAGAAAGAGAGAAAAGGCACTTGTTAATTACTATTTTTAAAGTATTCAATAATAATCATCCGACGTATCTTCAGGAGTATTTTCATAGAATCTCAGAAGTTCACAATGATAATTTGAGGGGTTCGAACTATGACTTCCAATTACCGCTACCTAAAGCGAATTTTCTTAAACGTTCTTTCTCTTATCGAGGTGCACATGCTTGGAACCAACTGTCAAATCAAATACGTGCGATAAGAATCTTTCAAGCTTTCAGTACACGTGCGATATATCCTAGGACACATTTTACATCGCTACGGCACATTTTACATGGCTTGTTTCGTATTATTATATAGTAAATTATGATTGTTACTAACTATTACTATTGTTTAAATTTCCTTGACATAAAATAATATTTAGCGCTAAGTTATACCTACGTATAGTTCTTTAGTCGTTTTAACATTTATATCTCGTAATTCTTGTAATTTTTAGCATTTATATTTCGTAATTCTTACACGGCATGTCTGAAAACCAGCTTGCTGAGCCATTTACCGTGTTTTAAATAAAGTTGATTGATTGACTGATTGATTGATATGAGCAAATATCCAATGTCCGCTGCTGTCCGACATTAAACTCCCCCCTCCCCCCCTCCCTGTGCATCTAGACATCTTCAGTCCAAGCATTGACGAATTAACTCGTCTGATGACGTATACCGAGAAAATGATTTGTGTTTTGTTTGCACATGTTTTTTAATTCATTCTTTGTTATTTAACACCACATGAAAAAGCTGGGTCAACTTTGGTCTCCCATCAGTTTGGTTGGGATATAGCAGAAGCTACATCGACCACAGTCAGTCCCACGGCCATCGACCTTAGGTTCAGATGTTCTGAGCTTGCTTTTGTTAACTACTTTGCATGCACTTATTACATGTCACATAAGTGCATGCACTTATTACATGTCATTACATCATCACTCAGGGAAAATAGTAACTAAGTTATTTTTAAGTTCTAATTCACGTCGTTGAAACGAACGTACATTTTAAAATACACTTTGTTTCCTATTAATTAGACAAAAAAATACAATACATTTACAATGGATACTCTTGGAGGGTAGCACGAGAAATCGAAGTATCACTTTACAGGTTAAAGCAAGTTACTGAGACTAACCACGAAAAATCTGATCATCAGAGACAGGCGTGAGCGGACCTTTTTACGTTTCTCATCGACACGTTTGAAGTCTTTTGCCCGCTTTCTTTCCTTGCTGGCGGCTTCTGTTGCCTGTTGTTCGTGGACGCAAACTTCGACGTTATGATACGTATTCTTCGACGATCTTTGCTTCCGCTCGTGGATGAGCTTTTTTGTCCTCAGTAAGGAGAGAGGTTGTGCTGCTGCTGCTGTTGGTTTCTTCAGTTCGATGCTTGTATATGTTGTCGACTTCTGCGTTGAGCTTAAATTGCTTTTGGTTTCCTTTGTATTT
This sequence comes from Montipora foliosa, assembly GCF_036669935.1. Taxonomy (NCBI): domain Eukaryota; kingdom Metazoa; phylum Cnidaria; class Anthozoa; order Scleractinia; family Acroporidae; genus Montipora; species Montipora foliosa. Next base: position 53,187,663 of record NC_090870.1, read on the forward strand.
TAGTTGGACCGTGTCGGTGTCGAGCGCCTGTTTTGCCTGGAGTTTCTTTCCCTGAGGATCAAGTTGAGTTGACATTAATACTTGAAAAGCCAAAGACTTGCTGAACCACCCCATGGTTTTCAGAAGTCGCAAACTCACCGCGTTATCTTCTTGTGTCGGTTATTCATTCGTCTTCCTCATCACCAACGGATTCGAAATAAGCTTTAAACAACTCAACGCATAACTCGTAGACTACTTTGCGATAGAGAAAATGAATGTTCTGCAAAACTCCTTATAAATAGGCAATTCTCTGTAGGTGGTTTGCAAACAATCTCTAGAGACACAAATAACAATGTTGCAATGTATTAAGTTGCTGGTGGACGAACAAAAGGAGTTAATGAGAGAACTTTTCTTTTTGTCCACCAACATCGTGGCGATGACGTAACGTGAAAACCACCCAAAGGCAATTCCGAGGGGAACAGCCTTAATTAATCATGTAAATTCAGTGGGCGCACTTGAGAGAAACACAGTGTAACACAAGTGTTGACAGTCCTCTAGTGTCAACTCGCTGGTGTTGAATCCCTAGGGGAACACTGAACAATAGAACTTGATTTAACGCTAGACTGAGTGTTAAAGCCGCAACCATTATCCTTTTTCTCAATTCCTTTCATACCAATAGAAATACATATAATAATAATAATAATAATAATAATAATGGCTTTATTCAGCATTTCCACAAGGTGGCTCTTCATCTGCTAAAATATATCATCTAAAATAAAAATAAAGGTAAAAAAAGTAAAAAAGTAATAAAAATACAATAATAAAAATAAATATATCTATTTACAGTGCATAATAGAAACGTGAGGGACAACAGCCCTTTTGCGCGATAACGTCTGGCTATCTAATTTCATCACCAAGACTCGACTTGTAAATTTTAACGTGAGCTAAATGCCAAAGGAGCAAACTTGTAAAGAAAACCCACCTGTGGACAGTATTCCATGTCCAGATAATAAGAATAAGTTTGTGCAAACGAGGCTTGCTGGTAAATTTTGAGGATATTTCGTTATCATGCGTAAGGCCTGTCACCCACAAATTATTGGATTGTAACGAAAGACAAATTATTGGAGGCGGGTAATGAGAATAACAATTGTCGTCCATCACAAACCAAACATTACAAACAATTATTGGTTTGCATCCAAGTGATGAGACGGTCATGTTGGTGTACAAAACAATAGAAAATGGCCCCACAAGTTTTGCATAAGAAAAGAGTCAAATTCCCAAGAGACATTTTACTGCACTGTTCTGTACTTGTTTTTCAGATTTTTGTGACGTCAGCGTGACCAAATCTGTGAAATTAACTGCTAATTTTCTCACGTTCCCTTCGGTAAATTTCTTTGAAAATTGGCTCAGTTCCAACCACATGCAGTTCCTATCAAATACGCAATATTTGTTAAAATCTGTTAGAGCTAATCAAATATATTTAGAAAAATGACAAATTACAGAATATTGGCAAAACCGTGACTTTTTACCACTTCAAAATGTCAGGCAATATCATTTCCATAATGTTGCAAAGAATTAAAAAAAACTGACGGAAACAGCCAAAAATAGGAATACATACATCTACCTGATGTTGCCATGGTAACCGCCTTAATCTAAAAATTTACACCCAAAGAATAAACCTTATTATATGGTCTTAAATCGGTACCCATACTGGTAAATCTCTACAGGGAAAATTTTAAGAGAAATTAACTGAGTTTCCTTTTGTAACTCGTGCCCTGTAGTGAGGGTATTAGCAAATACTCTGGGGAACCACCTTGATTAATTAAATCTATTTCAATGCATACCAATCAAGACAATATGCAACTGATAAATACTTGATGGGCGATCAGTATCCATTATATGATAAAAGGTGTTTATAAAAACGTTGAAACTGATCTAGGATATCTAGATAAAAAATTATTAAAAACTGAATTTTCGACTGCAACTGCGGTCTTCATCAGAGTGACTAAAATATGCTGTTCGAGAGTGATATGCTAAAAACTAAAATAAGAAGTTTCTTTATCCCCTAGGGCTTCAATAATGTCTTATAGACAGAAGGGAATGGCTTCCGCTCGTTCACCGCATTTTGTCTATTGTGGAGTGCCATGATTCCAAAGAGATTCTTTTGTGCCAATTATTGACATTCTTTTCTAGAATTTCCACATAGCCAGTGTCAATGTCATGGAAACAACAAGTCATTAAAAATTAATGGTTGTACAGATAAATTCATTGAGAAATGTCGGGCCCCAGACCACCGACTGCAATCCAGATACAGGATACAGATACGCGGCCAAAAACTCTTGCTACCTTGCCATACGTAAAGGGCGTTTCAGAACAAGTCAGAAATGTGCTTAACAAAGCGAACATAAAAACTGCTTTCAAGCCTATAAAAACACTCGCCTATTATTTTAGGAAACCAAAGAATCGCCCAAAAGAAACGAAAACAAAAGGCATTGTGTACAAGGTTAAATGCCGATCGTGTGATTTCACATACATTGGGGAAACAAAGAGATCATGGAATTCACGTGGCGGGGAGCATAAATCAGGAACAAATAATAACAAAGAGTCGGGAAACAAATCACGCCACTGGCTATGTGGAAATTCTAGAAAAGAATGTCAATAATTGGCACAAAAGAATCTTTTTGGAATCATGGCACTCCACAATGGACAAAAATGCGGTGAACGAGCGAAAGCCATTCCCTTCTGTCTATAAGACATTATTGAAGCCCTAGGGGATAAAGAAACTTCTTATTTTAGTTTTTAGCATATTACTCTCGAACAGCATATTTTAGTCACTCTGATGAAGACCGCAGTTGCAGTCGAAAATTCAGTTTTTAATAATTTTTTATCTAGATATCCTAGATCAGTTTCAACGTTTTTATAAACACCTTTTATCATATAATGGATACTGATCGCCCATCAAGTATTTATCAGTTGCATATTGTCTTGATTGGTATGCATTGAAATAGATTTAATTAATCAAGGTGGTTCCCCAGAGTATTTGCTAATATATCTCGATCAGTTTCAACGTTTTTATAAACACCTTTTATCAAATATGCAACTGTATTCTCTTGTATTTTCATCTTCTAGAATATTTCCTAAAGGCCATGGAGTAACTTTGAGTAAATAGCAAATAATAATCGCTCGTGTATATCATGCATGAAAGATATTTTATTTATCCCATATACTCAAAATTACTCCACGGATATTGTGTCCTTAACAACTTACAACCTATTTATGCAATCGTCAATGACCAATCAGAAACGCGATGATCTTTTGATTATATAATAAACAAATAAATAAATAAATATTGCATGTATGTATAGGTAAAATATGAAGTTCAGGACTTGAGGAACTGGCCGCTTAATACAGGATCACTAAAAAATACTGACTGGGCGTGATCTGATGTCAATTTTAAAGGCGCATCATACAAAAAGACATCATGCAAGGAAACACTAGGACAATCAACACTCTTTCGAGCGAATACTTGCCACCTTGTTAACGGTGTAATATGTGTAACATTTTTTAAAGCATCGAAGTGAGTTAACAGAGGAGAAGGTACGTTATGGCTTGGAAATCCCAGGCGATTCATTCTCCATCACACGACTGAAAAACAAGCTAAGGAAGAGGAATTTCGAGCTAAAGAATGACGTATATTCAAAACGGGCATTTTTTCTTCTTTCGTGATTTTGTAAGGCGGTCACTTCAGAACATTGCGGACATCTGGAAAACGTTAACGATACTAAGCGGCCGATTAACAGCTTACAATAGCTTTGTATGTGTTATTTCTTTGAAGTGAGCAGGGATCGCATTTTAAACACAATAAAATACTGCATAAAATGACATGTGGCTTAGTTTCTGTTCAAAGGTGGCCGCTTAATACAGGTAAAAATAACAAAGAAAGACAAACATAGGACTGCTACAGGGTGGCCGCGGCTTCTTAATAGAAGTGGTCGCCTAATACAGGTAACAAATACAGCGTTTATATGAGCAAAAAATCGGAACTTATAGGCCCGACGCCGTCGGAGCGCAATTCTTCTTGCGTGTATTTTGACAGCAGATGAAAGACCGATTCATGGAAATGAAAGTCGGTCCGATTCAAAAAATCTGTTGCACTGCAACAGATTTTTTTAAGTAGGGCCGACACTCCGAGAGAAACCGCCATGTCGATCAAAGGATATGCGAGTGAGCAATGCGCATAAATACTTAAAAAATAAAATGTTCAAAATGGCGGATACTAAAAGAACAAAGGAAAGATCTTTTGAGGAAAAAATACACGTTGACACAATTTACACGGTACGATTTATTGGCCCGACACAACCGGCCGACAACCGTGTAAACCGGCCTTTTACGCGGGCTTTTGAAACCTCCAGCCATGTTGTTTTCACTCTACTTGCATTGTTAACGTGGAGAGTCTGGTAATGACTATTCGCAGTGGTTACCGCGTTTCAACCGAAAACGGTTGGAAAAGTGTTCCATTGGGAAACCTCAACCGGTTGCGGTTAAAACAGTTGATCCTAATAGGACAAGACCTAAGAAAGAACTATTTCCAAAACCACAATGAATAAAAGGAAATAAAAACACTATACTCAACATGGTGACGAAAGAACGAGAAGGGATCATTAGTTTGAAAATGGCTCGAGATCTCGTTCACTAGGCAACGTATACCCGTTGTCAATAAAGAAAATTCGAAAATTCCGTTAATTTGATCTCTCAGTAATTTGTTCCCTTATGGATCATAAATACACTCTTGCAAAGATCTGGATTTTAGGACACCAATTTTATGCCCAAATATGGACAAGAATAAGAACGAAGCTGCACTCGCGGGAAAATGCACGACCTACGTTACATCCAAATAAGGAAATTTTAAAACTAAAACAAACAAACAAACAAAAACCCAACTCTGAACCAGAGTAAAACGCTTCAAAGTCATGTGCTCCTTCTTTTAATTATATAGGAAGTCAACTAGGGGATGGCATGGGTTGCTGATCCTGCCTAGGACTATAAATAATTTTCCAGTCGTCCTTTCGATCGTTTACGCAATACGGCCAACAAGCGACAAAACCTTCACTATTTACAAGCCGAAGTAAAAGTACAGAAAATATGGGAAATGGGTAAGAAAAGCAAAAGCAAAATGGGAGAGGGAAAATTGAAAACTGCATTCTTAAAAATATCTACTAAGAATGGAAATTCGTTACATGCAACATTCTTCGGCAATAGTTTCAACTAAGGTAGAATATGATAAAGACTAGAAATTTTGTACATTTAACAATGTTAGTAATTGCTTTGAGCGGCCAGGTGAGAAGCACAATCATCGTTGGGTTGACTGTGGTTTTTTTGGGTCCCCTGCCTTGTAGTTGTTTGTCATGATGATTTTGAACAAGCGTACGTCCAGCAGTATCATCATTTCGTGGGATGCCGAAGGCAGACGTAAGAAATCTTTCAATAGTCGTATTTATCTTATTGTCCGAATCGAAGGACTGGTAAACATAAAAAAGACTTGTCAGTGCTGTTGTGTATTCAAGATCAACCTTTTATTAAGCGTGTGTTAATTTACGTTATTTTTTGTTATAGTTTCTTATTTATTTTTTCTTTATTGAGCCTTTTCTCATTTGTTGCCCACCTCGAATAGCTATATTCTAGTGGTGGGTAACAAATATTGTAAATTTGTCTTATTATAATAAAAGGTTGTTGCTGTTGTTGTTGTTGTTGTTGTTGTTGTTAAATTGAACCAACAAAATGAGACCTAAAATCAGATGATTGTGATACAGCTCTTTATAAAGGATGTTGTAAAGCGTAATCTTATGCCTATTGGAGAAATAGCACTGACTTCTTTTACAGGATTGAATTCCAGCAAAGGGAATCACCTGCACATACATGCATTATTTTGGGTATCTAGTTGCACATGAGAGCCCCCTGTTTCTGTTATATCACACTGACTAGTGCATAAAGGAAAATTCAGCCTGCCAATTTCAAACAATCGTGGTAACTTTCATATACAAGAGTATCGACAGAACCAGCGGCCGCTAAAATCGACGTCACTTTCGATTTTGCGATTTTACTTGTACAACCAAAAAAGAACGATAAAAAAACTGAACGTGGCAAATCCTAATAGGGCTTCGTTGTTTGCATTTGCAAATTTAGTAACAGTAATAATAAGAGATAACCTCTATTTCTGTTTTTACAACAAACAACTTCTAGTAAAATGGGCATTGTCATGCTACAAGACAAAGAGGCCGACCGAAGTCGAAGGCAACCCGAAAGCTCCTTTTTGTTGTTGTTGTTGTTGTTGTTGATGTCTTTAATAAACCATAAGATAAAAAATACATATCCTATGTTACATAACCGAGAACGGTGTAATGAATTTACAATAATATGCTGTAGCTAAAAGTGAATTATCTAATTATAACAGGTTGTGTTCAAAAATGAGTCTATTTACAAATGTGTTCTTGAAACGTTCGGTTTTAAACTCCGAACTGAGTAAAAACTTAATTTAGTACTGAAGCTCACGCGTATGACATTTCTGACAACTTACTGAGAAAATGTAAAATATATCTATGACACAAAATGCAATTCGTATTTAATTTTTGCCGAATTTCCGAGGACACCGTCTCCAAACTTGAAAAAACTCGGGCCAGTTTTTTCAAGTTGTAATTCCTTTCCATCCTCTTCATCCTTGGCTGCAAGTGGCAAAGAATAAAAGCTTCAGTGCACTTCAATCGTTTTTGGCAACAGCATTATTGTTTGGTATTCATTGATGCAAAGACTCTTAAGTGTTTTGGAAGTTTTACTAAAATAGCGTAAGACTGCCCCTTTAAATTACAGATCTATCTTTCTGGTAATCTCTCGCCATTTTCCGAAGTTTATCCGTAGTTGTAATTTACTGTAACTGGACAATTTGTGTTAATTGTTTGTGCAACCCACGGATACGCCCTCATGGGCCTCTTGTTACATAACCTTGGGAACTTAGAGTATTATGTAATCTTTAATTCCAAAATGACGTCACTTGAACCAATAAATAAGTTTGTCAGTGACATTAGCAAAATCTGACATACACATACATACGATGGTTTAACTTATAATACGCGCGGATATTTTGCGAGTTGCGTAATATTTCGGGGCGAGGAAAAATGCGAGCAATCAGCATAATGTCCGCGCGTATTACATGTTAAATCATCGAATGAGAGATTTATTATTCCACTAAAAAAAGGGGTTATTTTACTTCAATTTTATTGGTAAGGGTGTTTTAAAAGACAATGCATCATCTGTTCTTCAGGGTGCGTGCGAACAATGTAAACATCACAAAAAGCCAGCCATGCAAAGATCTTTATGTGATGGGATAAACAAAATGACGAGTAACAAGCGATGACAAGCTAAATTCTCAGGCTTTGCATCTTGTTGAAAACAACTTGTTGCATTGCATTGAAAAACTCCCGTTCCGTCCGTATTTGCCCTGCTCTAAACCGGTCAAACAGGGACACTGCAGTGTATTACCGTCTCACATTTTGCTCGTTCTCTTGACCAAACATGGTAAAATGGCGTAATAGTGGAATAATAAAAGCTCTTATGTTTATCAGATACAGGGCCAAGCTATATTAAGGAAATGTTTTCAACTCGCAGAAATAACCTTAGGGTATATTATCAACCCGATCATCAACCGAGCTGCAACTCTAAGTTTATACATAGATCCTTTTGTTATATCTCTTCACGCTTATGGAAACAATCTACCTGACCGCAGAAGAGCTTTCTGTATTGGCATCTTCAAAAATTTGCTACGTGAAGTAAATCTAAGTACCGATGCTCAGTGCTGCTGCAATCTAATGTATGCACTTCTTAACTTATTCGTACTTCTAGATAGTTAAATATCGTTTTATTATATATTTTTATATAATTATTTTGCAATTATTTTTGTTAATGTCATATTTATGCAACTCATATTTTATCGTTATTCATTTCATTTTCGTTTTATTTGTAGGGTCACCTTGCCCCTACTTTTGCGAGGACCTTTTTATTTTCTGCTGTCTGAAGTTTCCTTGAGTTGTTATTCAAGTTATTTTGGTTACTTTTAATAGCTGATTTAATTTGTGTGGCAAAACTTTCCGGCGCCGGTTCATTCAGGTTCACAGATTTCGATTTTTTTGTTTCCTTAAATGTCCTTTCTTAGATTAGCCGATATTTTCTTTGGCTTTGCCGATACATGTTTGCATTCTGTACACACCTGGTAACCTGTAATGTAATTTGTATTCGCTAGGAAATAAATGACATTCAAGATAAAGATGACTTTTAGCAATAACGCAATTTGTGGCAAGATCAAATGTGCAGGAAAAAAAAGAATGTTGGTTGTTTTCATGCATTGCACACTTTTTATCTCGAACATTCTCACTTATTGTTCAAGGCTAGTCGCGGAAAGTTTCCGAAGTACACGGATATGCCTCTTGACGGAACTATAAGTCCTTTTGAATGGGAAAAAAATTTGTGAATGAATGATACAGAACATATAAAAGAAATTATCATGTATTTGAATTGCGGAAAATTCAAATTGAAATATACGTGACAGTCGGAGAACATCGCAGTCAAGTTTCGAAGAAAATACTTGTCTGTATTGTGTAGGAATCATAGACTTCTGGTCAGCCTAGTGTAATTCGAGAGTTATTTAGCAAAGCCGTTATTGACTTGTCACGTCTCTGAGGTTTTTAGCACTTTTGTTAAAAGGCTTTAAAGAATTAAAATGCTAAGTAATGTGTCCGGTCTCTTTAGAAGTAATGGCCATTCACGCGCAAACATTGATTAACCAAATTGCTGTGAGTCATCTATATATTTTTGTTGATGGTTAACAGCTACTGCTGAAAATAAAGGAATGGCTGGCATTAAGATAGTAAACCTTGTTGTGGTTGTTACAGGTTTAACGTGGGACGGTGTTCAGTAACTTGAGTTCCATTTCAGGGGAACGGACTCCTACAAATTTTCGGAATAGGGTTTATCTTAATTTCATCGTTAAGGTGGCTTTATATATCTCTGTTGTCATTCATGTCTTGGTATACAGGGTCTTAGACCGTGAGTAAACGTTTCCTGACTCGAACGTGTATCTGAAAGTTACCTGTCTATCATAAATCCCCAAGACAAAGGAAAAGCCGCGGTCATCATTCTATATTGTCAAAAGCAATTCAAGCAATATTGTCAAAAGCAATTTGTTTATTTCAGACGCGTTTAGGACGTCAGGACTGAAGCTAATGGCCGGGGTCAAAAACACCGGGAAGTCGTTTATTATGGCCTGTGGATAGTCAAGGAAAGGAAAACAGGTTGTTATTCTCCAGTTGAGCTGTGGAATGCGAGACAAAATTTCAAAACAAAGGAACAAATATAACAAAGGCATATCACGTTCACGGAAAATTTGATATGTCTTGAAAAAATCGAAAGCAGAATTGGGTAAAGGTTTAAACTGATGATTCAATGAAGACTAAATTGCTCAGAACCCCAGTGTGTCTTTGAGCTGTATCACAACTTCACTTGAAACCATTAACTCCAAACAACTGTGTTGGTCTTCCCTCTTTTCTCGCAAACCGCAAAGCATCGTACTTTATCCACTCTAATTAATGATTTTGTACTTTGAAAGTTTATAGCTTTGTTTAATGTCGAAAGAACCCAAACAAACAAAGAGCTTCCGTGACCCCTCAAAGACCCCTCAAACGAAGGTATGCGATCGCAACAGTTCACTTAACAACAATCCAAAAAATGCTTTAAGTCCAATTATTCTGGGGTTATCAATTCTTCTCATCAACTATAAATTTTGGCCAGTTACTTGTAACGACATAATCCATCGGAAACATCTTTAATTTCTTTGCCGACTTGATTTTCACTAGACACTAGACCTGTCGCCACCATGCTGACAGAGTTGAATCACCGCATCGGTTTGTTCGTCGCAGTTTTGAAAAGCGCCTTCATTGTGGTCATTTTGAGAATAGCGTCTTGTCTGCCCTTCGTCAAGAAACGAGTCCAGAAATTCGAGGAACGAAAGCTGCTGGTTCCGTATCAAAATTTCTGGGATGAATACGCCGGCATGAAAATGTTTGCAGCTGTTTCGAAGATATTTGTTGCCGACCACAACAGGAAAGCTCGACTAGGTTGTTGGGCTCCTAACTGCAAGTTGGTTACTGTAGATGGCGAAGAGTGCAAGCTGCTGGATTTCGCCAGAGGAAATAGACCCCTAGTTGTCAACTTTGGAAGTTGCAGCTGACCTCCATTCTACATAACCTTTCAAAACGGTTTTTCTGAAGTCGTTCGAGATTTTGAAAAGGTGGCTGATTTTCTGATTGTTTACATTTGTGAAGCTCATCCAACAGATGAATGGCGATGGAATGTAAGTTTTTTTTATTCCTTCAAACTTTTATCTGTCTGTTGTTGCATTTGATTTCCAGGACATGACAGTTGAAACGCCCGAGAGATATATTTCATTTTGAGAACGAGTTGCATATGAGAAAAGACACGTGGTATAAAACTTTTGTTTATATAAATTCTTTTACCCTTAGCTATGGGCCCCGGCACGTCGCACATTTGCCAAACTCCCGGACCAAGAAAAGAGACCCCTAAATAAGTCAATCACAATGGGTGCAAAGCTATTATAGTGCAAAATAACTTTTAAATAATTATCATCTTTGCGTTTTGGTGAATGTTAAGCGCAATTTTCGTGGGACAAAAAACAATAACGATAACAAGGCTCTCAATAAGAGACAAGGAACAAACGTGCCGTCCGTTCCTTTAAAAACAACGTCAATTTTCATAGTGTTCGTGCAAATGGGCAAAATGAAGCTGTACAGTACCACCACACCGTGGTTATGCTAAGCACCCGGCATTATTATGATGTTATATGTAAATTTTATGGACCAAAATAGTGCTGATACCCGGTTCCCATCTTCAATGAGGCGTGACTGTTTCGGATCACAACTATTCCCAAGTGGCTTTCATAAATGTTTAGCAAAATGGCAATATTTGCCCTGCTGGTGTTGATGCCGGCAGCCTTTGATCAAGTAGTTATAACTTTTCAAAGCATTCACAGGGCGAACTTGAAAGATCAATACGTGAAAGAAAATTGGGAAAAAACTCTTCTCATCACTAACAAATGTCATTTTATTGACATGAAAATTATCCGAAATTGGCAATCATTGCGTAAACGGTGGAGCAAACCGTGAATGTCTCTGAAGTCGTCTCAACCAGAGAATTTGTTCATAGTATGTTTTAATACTTACAACTAAAATGAAATGTGAAGATCACTCGAATGCACTTGTCTGTAATTTTCTCTGCTGTAAGTAAGTTTTTAGCCAATGTGAAGATGAATAGTGCTACAATGAATAATGCCTCTTTAAACTGATTGTGGAGCATTACTGAAATTTGGTCTCCCACTGAAGGGAAAGGGTCAGTGAAGAGTCACATGTTATTGAGCTGGACGTTTTCAAACCCAGGTTATAAATTTCTTTATTCTCCTCACCAGTATGCTTGGCAATGTCCTGCGCTTGTTGGGAGAAACTTTATATCATTCACTTTTGAGAGTGAAAGGGCTAACGTTTCATTTGGTAGCATGTGAAAATATGAAAACTATGTAGTGTCTCATTGTGTCGTTTCGCCTTTTACAGAACAATATTGAGATTGCACAGCACAAGACCCTACACGAGCGTTGCGAGGCAGCGAAAATCTTAAAAAAGAACAGTAAATGCGCCGTCCCAGTTGTGGTGGACACGATGGAAAACGAAGCCAGTTCTGCTTATGGTGCATGGCCTGAGAGGCTGTTTATCATACATGAAGGGGAACTGGTCTATGTGGGAGGAACAGGTCCATACAACTACCGCTTGCCAGAGGTGAGGACATGGCTCAAAGACTACACGGGAAAGGCGGAGAATAACAACTGAATGACGAACTATGTCCAATAGTTTACCATCATAAAATTGGTTCAATTAATTCTGTTAGGTGCGATATTACGATGTACTTGTGACGAAGGGGTGACCCATTTTCCCGCCCGATATCTTCTGGCCGGGGAGAGAATGCAAATGACTCAGCCGTTTGGCCTTTTTTAGTCTTCTTTAAAGCCATGCAACGATTCTCGTTCTTTATCTTGAAAAGTTGACCTGACCAAGATGACGGCTTAAGAAACAAAACCTATAAAAGGGACTCTTAAGCTTGAAGGTGGACCTTGTCGACTTAAAAGATCGAGAATCATATAGTGGAGATCCTCTAAATACTGAGAGCGCCCTTAATTGGAAATTTATTCCACATCGTCGCACCTGTGACGAAGCGCCAGAGAGTTTGACTGTGCAAACAAACTATAAAATAGTCCGTTTAGTTCATTAGAATTTACAAATTGCTTGAACGGGTCATCGTTCATGACAACTTCATGTTACTATGTCAATCGCACTTCGACGGACAGACATTTTGTTTTGGATCGAGATTGTAGCTCATCTCTCGAAAGATTCTTTAATATTTCAAAAATAGGTATGGCCTTTTTAAGTTGCTGATTGACTAGGACACACTGTTAAAAGGTAAAAAAAGGAGTAGAAATAAATCTTTGTTCTTTCAAGGACATCATTCTACGGATCTGTTGGTCTTCTCAATTACTACACCTTGGACGTTTGAGATCAAGATAAAGTAATCTGCTTGGCACTCGCATTTAGCCTAATTAATTGTTTCCGGGGCAAGCCCACTCTTTGATGATCCTTCCTTAATCATCTTCTCGCATCTGTTACAAATCTTTAAGACTAATTTGATGAAAGAATTCCTTAGCATACAAGGCGTTGATTACCTTTATTATCTTTTCTCCCTGTATGGCTCGGGTAGTCTGGATCCGATGCTGGGTTTCAATCGCCCTTCTCTCTTAGAAAACGTGCCTCAATATCAGCTAATTGAAAAGACGGCTGGGACACTTAATCTGTATGCTCCACTAAAGTCACGATCGAACAGAGATGGCTCAGTGGTGAGAGCACTCGCCGCCCACCAATGCATGTGTCCCGCGGGTTCCATTCCCAGACCGGGCGTCATATGTCACAGTGGGTTGAGTTTGTTGTTTCTCTACTCTGCACCGAGAGATTTCTCTCCGGGTACTCCGGTTTTCCCTCTCCTCAAAAAGCAACATTTGACTTGATTTGCGTTAATTGTTAATTTCAGTTTACAGTGTCCCCAATTAAGTGCTCCAGCGTTAGAACGACTAGACACGTAAATAAAGTTCCTTTCCTTTTAAAAGTCGTGGCTTAACGGCAATTCTGGGATATTATTCCCAACACAAAGAAAATTACAAGGAGAAGAGGTTGGATTCTTAAATCAACTGTAAGCAACACACACTGCTGCTATCATAGTTGACTAAATTCCGACAAAACCTGAAACCACAGCCGCAAAGTTTGCGAAATTTTGGCAAGGGGTATAATGATCTTACTTATTTCAGTTAATTGGATTTGGTTGGCGCACTGAATGCTTCTGACACCTTTCAAATAGCCTTATTTACTAAAAGGATCACCAGTCTTGAAAAAGTTAAAAAAAAAGCGATTAAAAACGGAAACAAGAATACAAGAATTAAAATTAGCCTTACATCGCCAGCACTTGTTTGAGCCTGGTTTCACTAGCAACTGCGGCACAAGCGTTTGTGCGTTCGCTTGCGTTGTGTAAAAGCAAAACACAGCATAGGACAAGGAACGCCTGGGCAATTAAAGCACTCGTTCCAGATTCCCCACGTCTGAGCAATTTGGTGATCTGTTGATTTTGATGCCTATGTCGACGTTTGTTTTCACTTAGCGTAAGCTACTTACGTTTGCGCTTCTGTTTGCGTGGCTAGTAAAAACCAGGCTTTAGCTTCCGGATCGTTAGCAAAAATTTATTGACGACATCAAAGGAAATTGCAGTTGACTACAGAACTTTATTCCATCTTCGATTTCATCCATCACCTAATTCCAGTCATTTTTTATCCTACGTGAATAAATGTGTGTACTTCGAGCCAAAGAATATCTTTAGGGGATTTTCGATCTTTAGCTGTCATCTGTCACATTTCATTCATGGTACAAAACCTGATATGGAAGCCGGTGAACAGTCCTCGTAATGAAGTCAATTGGGAAGTTAAGTTTTCTTTTTCTTGGACGGAAACATTTCATTTGAATAAGTAAATTAATAGGTTAAATATAGCACGAACGGAAGTCAGTCTTCTAGACGAATGTTGCTCTTGAGGTCACTTTAACTTCGCCATGAAAAGCTCTCTTACACACCCAAAAAATTGGCACGTCACAAAATAGCGGCACCGTTTACTAATATTTGGAATGACCAGTACACCTCCAGAGATGTACTCGGCACCCCTATAATTTCTCGCACCGGTGCCTAATATGCCTTCTGTTTGTTCTGTTTACACACGAAAAATTTACCGTGCCGTGTCCGAAAAACATAGGTAAGGCAATATTTCGGAGTGCCGTGCCAGATTTTTTTTGCTAGTAGTGTAAAGAGGGCTTAATAAATATGTCTAAATAAAATAATGTATAAAATCTTGCAAATATATGGCTTGTAAAAGCGCAACTGCTAAACGGAGAAACGCCCATGCATATAAATATCTGGCTATTTTTATTTAACAAAAGCGCCAGTTTTACTGATTTTTCCAGTTTTCAAGCCAGCATTTCACTTCTTCTAAGTCGTAATTGTATGGGCCCATTCCACCTTCGTATACGATCTTCCCTTTCCGAATAATAAAAAGTCTCTCAGGAAACGCTCCATAGGCTTTCGTAGCTTCGTTTTCCATCGTGTCTACCATGATTGGAGCGGGGCATTGACTGGATTTCAATATTTCTGCTGCTTCGCACCGCTCCTTTAAACTTTTATGCTGTGGGATTTCGACGTTGTTCTGCAAAAAGAAATGACAACAAACATTCATACAGTGTGAGATATAAAACTGAAATAGCATACACAGTCGGGTTATGCCTTTTTGCAATCTGATTGGTTCAAGGCGAGTGTTTGGTTAGTCACTTTACATCCAACGCATTCGTAGGTTACATAAGTCTAACTATAAGTCCTCATCTACATCAAGGACGGGGCCTACCATTGTTCTTACGCACACGCTTTGCGAATCATTCCTATGGGTGGTGATTACTAATACAGTGTGATTTTTGCGCGGTTTAAAACTATATATGCGGAGAAAGAAGAACTTAGTAAGTGCTCTTAGTACCCAAAAAGAAAATTGGGGTAACCATGCATTTTTCAGATATACGTGATATAATCAGTAAGCTTCGATTTTTCGACAAACCACATAACGACGATCAACACGTGAGCGTTTTTTAAATGTTATCGTTTTCACCGTCATCGTTTTTATTGGGTTCCGTTTTCCGACCTGTCCACACTTGAACTGGAGCGTTTTCAAAACGATACGTTCTCAAAACGCCGACCAGTTGGCTAAGTTAATAAAGGATCGGACTACGATGCTCGGAAGCATGCAGAACCGGATTTAGAGGGGAGAGGGATGGGACCGTGGCGTTCCCTTTTCCCCTGTATTTAAAGAGCTTCTGTAACCAACCGACTTTCAAGTGGTACAGTGTGTATCAGGCGGTTTTACTTTAGATAATGATTAGTTCAGTTTCAGAGCTTTTCTTATATTAAATACATTTTACCTTGATAGTTATACATCACGTATGAGAAATTGAATATATAATGCATATCAAATAT
This sequence comes from Montipora foliosa, assembly GCF_036669935.1. Classification (NCBI taxonomy): domain Eukaryota; kingdom Metazoa; phylum Cnidaria; class Anthozoa; order Scleractinia; family Acroporidae; genus Montipora; species Montipora foliosa. Next base: position 53,203,353 of record NC_090870.1, read on the forward strand.
GAAAAATTATGATAATAAGCTCACTGCCTTTCAAAAATCCGAGCGACACGTTAAATGTAACAGGCGTTTCTCTTTTTTTATGAAATGACGAGGAAGACTGGACAAAAATAATTTTTCTGATAGAGGGCATGTTGGAGGGTGTGTGTGGGGGGGGGGGGGGGGGTGCGCTTTCGCCGCAATTTCTTCGGCCTTCATTTTCTGGATCCGCATGTGGTCGACCTGGCTGTATTATAGCCAATCTCGACCCCAGAGCTCTTCTCTTGGCCCGGACTTCTGAGCAAATGAGACCACACAAACAAAGATCCAAATAAGACTCTGTCTATTTACCGGGTGCTGGATCTTTCACTTTCACTTATACAAAACGCTTCACTTTTGAAACTTCTTTCGAATGCCTCCGTTTTCCTCGGCGTGTTCGGGCGTTTTAGTGTAGATAGCAGGCCAAAACCGCATAGGAAAATTACGTGTGGATGGGACCTTAGCAAACGCACTTCCACAGCTTGCTGGTTTGTCTTGATTTGCGAATGTGCTAAGGTTTCTCCAATCTCAACGAAACCTTGGCAATCTTGAGAAACTCAGTTTGTTGATTAGAACTGAAAACAACTTAGCTTTGATCCGTGGTAAAGATACCATCATTGAATACAGTGACATATGCTGAAATTATATCTATCTAAGAGTCCCTTTGTTTTAACTCTAAGAAGGTGCTTCGGTCTAAACTTGTTTTATTTTACGCTGGTGGTGTTGCCGTATTTGCTTTTCGGTTGCCAGATTCTCCTTAAATCCTTAAGGCAGATATGTGCCGAAAAAGTCAGTAACCCGGCAGCCTTATTTTGATTTGCTGATTACTTTGATTGGTTCTAGAAACTCGGCGAAATTCGTCATAATGAGAAAATTGCACCAGGGCGTCTCTGCTATGCTATGGTAAATGTTTTATAGGGGATTACTGCAGATTTGCGTATTAGCTCAATAGATTAGCCTGATTTCTTAAGTTTCGAGGCGACCAAGACCTTTTCGCTGCTAAACGTGTCGGGACTTGGCAAACGTTTCGCTGGCAAATACTTGCAACAGTAGCCGAACTGACAGTGTTGCGTGTAAATTTACTGTCGGATCCCCTAATCATGACCCGAGTGTATGAGTCATGCCTATTTCACTCTTGGTTGATGTGCGATTAGAAATTTTAAACCAAATAGCATTAAAACGCTTGCACGACCCAGAATGGAGGTTAACTATCAATAGAGTTATTTCCGTAGAGTTATGACTTAGAGTTAACGACTGCCAAAATCCTGAATTCAAGATTTTGTACTGCCAAAATCCTGAATTCAAGATTTTGGACTGCCAAAATCATGAATTCACGATTTGGCAGTCCAAAATCTTGAATTCAAGATTTTGGAGACTTAACTTTAACTCTGCGACATAACTCTATGAAAATAACTCTAAGAATAGCTGTCCCCCCTTCCCCTCCCCCTCCCCAGAATGCAATACAATTCAGTGGCACACCTGTGTATTAATGAAATGGACGAAAAATAAAGCTGGATTATTTCCGCCTTTTCCGTTGGAATGTTTGTCCCCAAAGACTTAAAGTGCCCCTAACCCCAAAATATTTTTTTCGCTAAATGAATCTTTGCTCTTGTTTTCCTTTTTCTAACAAACCCTGCCATTTTATAGGCTCCGAGAGTTGCCAAAAACCAAGCATCTTTTGTTCACGACCGAGTCAGAAGGGGAGTGGGTCTATTCCTCATTTGACGTCACAATCTACTTTGCATGCATTTTTACAAAGAGTTAATGCAATGTAAATCAGTTTGTGACGTCAACTCAGGAATAGACCCACTCCCCTTGTAACTCGGTCGTGAACAAAAGATGCATGGATTTTTGCAACTTTAAAAGCCTATAAAATGGCAGGCTTTGTTAGAAAAATGAAAAAATGGCCGCAACGCGTTTCGAGCAGATGCAACGATTCATTTTAGCAAAAAAATATTTTGGGGTTAGGGGCACTTTAAAGGTTATCTGTTGGGTTTTAAAGTCAGCCATTTTACGACCTAAGAAAGATATCGAGTGACTCATAATTCTTATGATATTAAAGCTATGCAAATCTTTGACCTCTTATTAGATAAGTATGTGATAGAAGTAAGCTTCTTCATGAACGACCTTCAGGCGACTTCCCTATTGAGTTACTTGTTTACATTTACTTGTCTTTTTGTTTGTTTGGACTTAACAAAAGGATCTGAAATAATTGCTTACTTCTCTCTGCTTCCGCAGCAGTAAACCGCTTTCGGGGTCATTGGCCCTTTTGTCGAATTTTCTGAAAAGCTATTTCTCTTAACTAAATGCGATCCGCTTACGCTGAATAGCTGATCTTTAAAGTTTTTTAAACAAAAAAAGCTACCAAGCCTTAAAAAGCCTTCCTTTCGAAGTTACAGAGAAATTTTATTGCACCCGAATAACATACGCACGAAATATTAGAAGATGTGCCTCTTCACTTTGACTTTAAACCACAAACAAAGGTTGTGAATATTTAATGCTTTAAAGACACTTTTCAGAAGAAAAATAACCGCGAAATTGACATGCAGTGATGTTGATATAACGTTAAATCTGCATGGAATTCTTAAGCCACCTACAAATTTACTCGGTATCTCAATACGTTTACACATAAGCAAATTGCGATTATCGCTAATTTCAACACAGAACGTGCAATAAGCGCTTCAAATCGGTCGTCATTGCCTTTAGCTGTAAAGATCTTATATTAAGTCTCTGTCGTATTTTAATGATGCAAAAACCTTTTTAATTTAAATGCGCGATTGAAAATAGCCAATCCTCAAGTATGTTGAATGAATTAACGGTTCGTGTAATTTGTTCGAAAACTGTTGTCGGCAAGTTCCTAAGGCCGATATACATGAAGGGTTCATCAGCTACACTTATTGACTTTCGTGTATAAAACAATCAAACAAGCTTTTAAATACTTGAAAAAAAGCATTTGATTGTAGAGGCACTCTAAGGAATTCATCGCTTTATCTTAATGAAAGATCGAGTAGTGCTGGTCCTTGATTTCTTAGTCACATTTTAGAAGATTTCCAATGAACCGTAAACGTTTTGCTCAGGAGATGAAGGGAAATTATAAGCCAAACGCACGGTTAACTCCACGAATTTTTCAAGTCTGAACCTACCCCTCTCGCTGTGTTTTATTACAGTGGAATTACACCTTTCTTTATCCCTAACCGCGGGATACTGCCCTTCAAAGTGCTCCTTGTCGGTCAATCCAGTAAGTAAATCCTTCAGCGCAATGATCACTCAAAACATGATAAAAGCTATTGAACAGCGTAATTCTTCCTTTACGTTTAATTAACAATGCTCTCGTTGCCTTAAATTTCTCCCTATCAATGTAATTATAAGTGAAAGCTGTGCTTTGCTGACAAGCAGTTTCTAGAGGTTTGTAGAGGTGTTTTACATGCTAAATAAATCGGAACGAAATATCTTCCCATCCATGATTGAGACTACTGCCAAGTCTTTTAAAAGTGGTATGAACATTTCCAACTATGTAATCTTGGATCGGCAACGAGAGAGAAGCTAGAAGCCCCTTCGAATTCCGTCATTCAATGGACTCCTGCTTCATTCTAAATCCACAACCCGGGACATTTTTTAAAATTATCAAATTGGAAGATGGGGGGGGGGGGGGGGTGGGAAGGTGGCTGGGGAGATATATGACTAAACATTGATGGGTCTTAAAGGGTCTTAAAGTTAAAATTTGAAATGTCCCAGATTATAGCTCGGTTTTCATTAAGTAACAAAGTTATCGCAGAAATTTTAACCCTTTCACTCACAAGATGTGTATGTTAATTCTCCTTATTGACTGCCGTACATTACTTTTTACGTCGGTTATTAGCCTTCGAGTAAGCTCTCGGAGTGCATGGCGGATGCAGGCTAATCAGTTAAGGGAATTTGAGATATGTCTAGACAAAAAAACCTCAGGTGATAAATTTCTTTATTCTCACCACCAGTCTGCTTAACAATGTATTGATCTTGTTAGGAGAGAATTGATATCAATCACTCTTGGGAGTCAAATGGTAAATAAGTGAACTTACATTCCATTTCCATCCGTCTGTTGGGTGCGCTTCATTGATGTAAACGACGAGAAAATCAGCTACATCAGCAAAATCGCGAACAACTTTTTTAAAGTCGTTCTTGAGACGGATGAAGAACGGAGGTCAGCTACAGCTTCCGAAGTTAAGAACCAGAGGTCGATCTTCACGTTCAAAGTCAAGTAGCCTTTTCAAGGAATGTCCATCCGTCGAAACCAGCTTGCAGTTAGGGGCAGGCAAGCCTAGCTTAGCGGTCTTCTTCAATTCGGTCAGTTCCTGATTTACCACTATTTGCACCATTGACCAACTGCACCACGACTGCCAGAAATCTTCGTAAGGCACTAAAAAGTGCTTTTCGTTGAATTTCTTGATTTTATCTTGGATAATAGGCAGCGATGAAGCTATCCTCACCAAGCCAATTGCTAGAACAGTGCGGAGAATGGTGAACGGCCATGCTACGGCGTAACAAAGCCAATAATTTAAAACCATGACGTGCTGAGAAACAACGACTGCATGGTCTGGTTTCAGTTCGCCCCTTATATACTCTCGAGAAAGACGTCACAGGTTTCATAACTTCACTTGCTGACATTTAAATAACAAAACCCTTGGTTTCCTGTTTGCAGCAATTAAGAATATTGCCCTTGATCGCGCAGCCCGGCAAAATCGAAATGCTTTCATCATGAGCTGAAACAAACCACAAACCCCAAAAATTTCACCCACTTGCTTTACATTGCAGAAATTGTGTTCGATCTGTTGAACTTCGTTAAGACTCCTAAGATGTTTGTTTCACTAGTGGCGGGCAAAATCAAATCATATTTACCTGTCATGTAATCACCAAAAGGTACTTCATTGAAGCACTAAAGTGTCCTAATCTTGATGTTTCTAAGAACAGAAACACTTTTATCAACTACGCTGAATTCCTCAAATGCGGGTGACCTCAAAAAGGACGATTTAAAAACAAGCTGCTTTGAGGTTTCCGATGTTGAATAAGAATATTTTCTTTTTGGAATACAAACCACGGTTTGAAACTCACGTGGAACTCTGTCATCACGGAGGGATGCCGTGGACAGAAAATATCATGCACGGTCTTAACCAGAAGACAGCAATTAACACAAAATAACTGTTCTTGCTAGTAGGTCGATTTAAAAAAAGGGCGCGTACAACTTACAAGCCATCTGGACTAGAATATTGGGCTCTTTTTACCCTTTTCCGGAAATTTATCACCTGTTCTGTTTCGGCAATGTCATAAGCTGGGTGTGTCATGAAAAGCAAGTGCTTTCAAATTGCTTAAGTCCGACGGAGGCTCTTCTATTAAAACAAAGCAAGCAGCGTCACTTCAGAAACAAAAAACACGGCACTATTTTTTGGGACGCGTTCAAATATTCCACAATCATAATACCTTGAAAGAGGGTAGTCATCGAGTAGTCAGTCTCTCGAGGGATACTATTTAAAGAATTTTCACAACTAGCATTGCCTCTTACCAGAAGTTTCTTCAGTAACCAAGCCTTTGAAGCGAACCCAACAAAGTGACCCACAAAGCGAGCCCACTCACTTCGTTTAGTATAATGGTTCCAGTAACTACGATTTAGTGAATCTATCATGATTTTTCCCTTGTGCACGTAGTCTCTGTCAATCACATAAGCTAACATGGTGCCTTCGACGGCATGGAAAAACAATCAAGTTCCTTCCCTTCAAGTGCCCTGTCATACTCTTTCGTAAACAGAGTGCCACCACCACCAATCGAACTGAAGTCGAGGGATATTACAATTTCCTACCACATATTGATCAACAACTACAAAACAAAATTGTGTTTAAAGACCTGCCAACTCTCACGGTTCTGCCGTGAGTCTCACGATATTTTGTCATTTCTCATGGTCTCACGACAAGGCTCCTCAATCTCACGGGTTTTGGGAAAAATCATTCTGAAATGATTTAAGTTGTTGAATCAGAATAAAAATGGGAAATTAACGAGGAATGCTTGCGCCATAAATTGAAAAACTAATAAAGAAGAACATTGTTCTTACTTTTTTGTACCCAGCTGTGATTTCCTCGATGGAAAAGGGGTTTGTTTAATCTTGATCGGGAAAAAAATAGAATCTCACTATTTTTTATAGAATCTCCAGATTTTTTTTCATTGGTCTCCAGATTTCCCTTTATCAGGGGTTGGTAGGTCTGTTTACTTAAACGAATGAATGATTTTCTCGCTCTCGTTCAATATCTTTTTATTGATCTACCCTTCTCTCTGCTTTCCATCCTTTATCTTAAGAATTACTGACCAGTGACGCAATGAAAGCTTACCATGAAAAATAAACAGATGAACGTTCCTCCCTATGTCAAGGAACTACTTGTCTACCTGCCATTTCCTCGTTTGTGCAGTAACAAGTCTCAAGTCTCAATTGCAAAGTATGAATCAGTCATTTGGGTGCAAACCCACTCTGGACAAAATAACGGTTTGATTTCCAATAACACGCATGTATGTTGTGCAGTTCTCGTCCACGTAATATCATTGACTATATTTCGTTATCGACATTCAAGAGCCTTGTACGAGAGCATAACTACCGAGCTCAGCTAGACATAAATCGTTAATTCATATGGAAATTACGACAAATTATGTTATTTGTAGATTTTTACAGTTTTCTCCTTTTAAACTTTTCCTAACATCTACATCATCTCCTTTATATGTCCTTAGTATCAATCTAACTATTGTTACTAATAAAATTATGTAATATCTATGCACCTCTGAAGACCTGTGCATTTAGCTGAATGGCCCACAAAATTTAGCTTAAGGTTATATAGCCCCATTCAGCTCAAAATGACTCGCACTAGCTTAGTACACCAAAACGTCTGTTTGGAATCATGCAATCGTTGGAAAACGTATTTCTTTCTGGACACAGTCCATACCAAAGTGAAATTCGGCTGTGAAATTAAATTCATCCAACGGTTAGATAACAGAAAGCCACACGAATACACGTGCCTGGCCGAGGAATGTCAAATTCGCGGTCCAATATATCTGCACTTAAAACAAGTCTCATATGGCGCCAAACGTCACCATCACTTTGTGTCATTTTTAATTTTGTTTCCTCTCTTCAAGTGAATATTGTGTAGAATGCAAGTGGTTATTCCGGCTTCCGTCAATTTGGCCCAACGAAAAACTCGTCTAAGATGAAATATCCGTACATTGGACGTAAAATTCGTCTGAGACGAGTTATTCGCCTCTAGTATAAATAGCCCTTATGCCCAATTTTAGCATGAGCTAAATCCCAGAGGAGCAAACTTGAAAAGAAAACCCTCGTGCGAACAGCATTGCATGTACAAATGATGTCAATCATTTTGTGCAAACGAGGCTTGGTGGTGAAATTAGCTAGTCAGACGTCATCACGCATAAGGCCCATTCGACCAATATTGTTCAGTGGTTGTGAAATGGAAAATAATCGTGCTGCACGTGCGGCAAGCTGCACGTTCAGCACGCACCCCCACAAAATCGAACAACGTGAAATTTTAGATTTTGACGACGAGTCATTTTAAATGACCTGTTTATTTTCTACCTTCAGTTTAAAACCGTTCGTGCCCAACCAGTTAAAGGATAGTTCACCCGAATTGTACAAGGTGAACAGGATGGAATAATCGCAAAATACTTACGACAACCTATTCTTGACTGACGTTTCCGTTGCAGCTGCTGTTGTATGTCGGCATGACGCTGACGTCAGAGGTGTAAATTTTCGACATAACTATGCCCAATAGTCAACCTGCTTCCAATTTGAACTGTAACTTTCGAAACTCTGTACATCTTTCCATGCAAGATTATTATTATCATTTTTCTTTTTTTACAAGGATAGAAGTATTTAAAGATAAAAAAATAATTAAAACCCGGCGAACGTTTTCGACATTAGGTCATCTTCAGGGAGAGAAACGACTCGACAAGCACAGAATTTTAAAAGGCTTCATGATAGACTGTAAAAGATGCAAACGATGCAGCCGACGGTAGGGGCGGCGTAGCGTATATCACACACAATATATTTTGTATCGGGGGGGGGGGGGGGGAGATAACAAGCAAGCGTCTGAGACGTTAACTTGTAGGGGGTTCTGGGTTCTGGGTTTGGGTGCGGATGCTTTCGGTTCAAGTACTGCTCTTGTCTCTTATATAATTACGGTGCGAGGTTTGTGCTGATGACTTAATTAATAGGGTGCTTTAGCAACTACAGCGGGAACGGCTACAAGAACGTAGCCAAAAAAGCGCGCTCAAAACTAACGAGCAACCCGGCACTTTCAAATGCGCGCGCTCACGATGCAAAACTTGTCTTTTCATTGTTAACACTAGCAAGATATCGGGACCTAAGCGATCTGTTGAGATCACCGATCGTTTCACATGTACCTCCGCAAATGTCATTTATTGCATAACCTGTACGTTATGCTGCAATAAATTATACATTGGCGAGACAGGTAGACGACTAGGTGACCGATTCCGCGAACACCTTCGCGATGTCGAGAAGAATGACAAGGATGGATCTAAGTCAGTCGCTCGTCATTTTAATCTCCCTTACCATTACAACAAACACATGGCTATCTGCGGCCTTTCCCTACATCTAGGTACGACGGAAA
>NC_090870.1:53222021-53232021 GCF_036669935.1 Montipora foliosa
CTGGGGGTAACCCTGCGATGGACTAGCATCTCATCCAGGGGGAAGTATAAATACTCCTAGTCGCTTCATGCTAATGAAACCGGAGATAAGCGCCGGCCTGATGGGCCTTCTGGCTCGTAAGCAGTGGCTTTACCTATTACCTTAATTTTGGAAAGGTGAAGAGAACCTGGGTTGCGTAAATGGTTCGTATTAACCACGTTTTCTTAGGCCGAATTTAATGATAAGCGCGAAAAAAAAAAAAAAAAAAAACAGAGGAAAATTGAAAAAAATACGAATCGTCACTACAAACCCCTGTCCCCTCGTTTTGCCTACATCCACTATTTCGCGTCACTCTCGACATCCTCGTGAAGAGATGCATTTGCATCATCTATGTGAAAGCTCTAATAATTTCACTATGAAGTATAGCTTACGGTTGGGTCACTCTCAATCACGCAAATTTTGCCACTTCCAGATGACATTCTGTTCGCAAGAAAGTAAGCTGAAGATGAGCCCATTACTCCACCACCAACGATGGCAACATCGTAGACTTTACGCTCCCAGGCGCCGTCAAGACGTCCCGAGCCACAAAAGTTACAGGACAGTGACAAGAAACGAGAAAATATCAGGTTAATGCACTTTGTACGGAGGCACACACTATTTCGTAACGTCTTTACGAAATAACGGAGAGCAGCCATGTTTGAAAGCGTCAAAATAAGAATACCTAATTAGAAATTTAAAACAATGCTTCTTTTGTCTTGCGCAATCCTTTATATGGTGATGCCCGATCACGGTTTGTCACCCCAGTCCCTTCTCTTCCTTCCTGTGTTCAACAAACATGGCGTCGGTTTCTGACCTCCTACCTGTGACTGTCAGAAGAGAGGTGATGAAAAATATTCCTCCCAAACCATTTCTCATTGGAGTTGCTGGTGGATCAGCATCTGGAAAGGTAAATTCAGCTCTTGTGCCTTACTTCCGAGCAAATGTCCTCATGTTGTAGGTACAGACTGACTATAAACAGTGTATAAAATCGATTGTAAAAAATTGCAAGTTGTTGACTTTTCCTGGGGTACCACGATAGGATGGCTTTCAAAGCTGGTCTAAACAATTTTTACATGCGTCTTTAGATCACATACGTCTATAAAGCGTTTTCTCGATATTGGTGGTATTTGAAAAAGAACAACAGACTTAACTTATTATTACAATTAAAAACATTTGTTTCCTGCTCCGGAAGCATAATAAAAGTTAAAAAGGTTTTACAAACTCGGAGCTAAAAGTTAAAACTTATGAAATATTTCGTCCGTTTTTTCAACCGGACTTCATCAGTCAATGATGTGAATGTTAAAAAGATGAATTTTAAAAAGGTTTTTAACGCCTCTTGGGGGTTAGAATTGTGTCATAGATGGCTGCTAATTCGTAACCATCGTCTCTGTTTAACGCCGGTTTCGTAAGCTTTTTTAAAATTCATCTTTTTAACATTCACATCATTAACTGATGAAGTCCGGTTGAAAAAACGGACGAAATATTTCATAAGTTTTAACTTTTAGCTCCGAGTTTGTAAAACCTTTTTAACTTTTATTAACTTATTATTGTTTAGCGAGAAAATTGCATGACATGATCACTGCAAACTAAATGGCGGCTGCTTGTCCCTTCTAATTGCCGAGTCGGTTACAATCGTTTTGAACGACTCAAACCCATGTCCTGTGAGATGCAAGTGTCACGTAAATTAGCTGCGCTAGTTGGCAGTCGTAGCTAAAAGTGCAAATTACGGTAAATTAAGACAAACCAGGAAGTCTCTTCGTAAACATTGTCACATATGTAAAAACAGTAAGTGAAGTACTGCATACTGTACAGTAACAGTAATCCTACAGTTACGTAACACTGTAGTATTACTAATACAGTATATTCACCATTCGTGCGCCGAAATTAACGTACGAGGTCAGAGTAGTTTAGTATCGGAAGAGGAAGAAGAAACAGAGAAAGAAAGAATAGCACATTGAAACTGTTAAATTTGCTATGGCACTGGAATATTAAGTCTTTGAATGAATTTGAATGCTGTCTTTTGTTCTTGTGTTTTATACCCATCAGATGGGTGAAGGTGAAATGAGATTAAATTTATCAACTGCATGGTGATATAAACAGTTTTTTACAGTCCACAGTATGTGCAAAAATAATGGAACAATTAGGCCAAGAAGGCGTAGACTCCAACCAAAGACGAGTTGTGATTATCAGTCAAGAGAGTTTTTACAGGGAACTTCATGAGGTTGAAGCTCAGGATGCAAAAGTGGGGAATTTTAACTTTGATCATCCTGGTAAGTTAGATCAAAGTCTGTGGTGTATGAGGTGGTGGTTTAATTTTTCCCTGCCTAAATGCTTTTTAGTTCAAGGTACATACATAATTTATAATTGTCATCTTTCATTCAACATATTTGAAAGGATATAAAAAAGCAGGAAAGGGCCACATGACTTGCACTAAATAATTGATTTTTGTACATTTAGGTAATCGAAAAGATTACATGTATTTTCCTGCTCTGCGTGGTTAAATTGAATACTTGACTAACGTCGACAATGCAATAATATTTAAACATGGAATGCGTTACATTAGTTTTAACTGTATGTTTAATTTAGAATAAAATATTCCTCCTGTAGTAGATAAAAATGTATCTCTTTTATGCATGAAAATGGACTGCAAGCTCATTTGTCATTTGCTAGTCCTCAAAACACCACTGCTGTATAAACAAAATTTTAAAAGTGTGTCTGCTTAAGTTTCAATGAACTAAAGATTAAGCCTAAATTAAGTAGTTTACTTCAAGTAATAACAATTTTTTTTATAAAAAGATTTTGCTTAACATGTCCCTCTCAGGGTCATTTTGTTGATGTGTCAGACCTTATTTCATAATTATGTTGATAAATTTATCACGTACTGTAAGAGAAAAATCCGTACAACTTACAAACCTTTTATACACTTTAACAGATGCCTTTGATTTTGACATGACTGTTGAAACGCTACTGAAAATAAAAGCTGGAGAGGTTGTTGAGATTCCAATGTATGATTCTGTGAATGCTACAAGGTAAGCTGACTTGAGCTGTACTTCATGTATCATAATTATTACATGTTATTTGCCAGCTGGGAGGTCTGTATAACTGTGACTGACCCTTAGCTAGTAAATAACTTATTTATCTTTTTCCTCTCTCTCTCTATCTTCTCTGAAATCACTTTTTTAAATTGTTGACTCGCATTGCCCTTTATACCGTTACAGTAGTAAATGCAGCAAGCAATTTACAAACTGAATTGTGCACAATTCCTCTAATGTTAAATCAACAACTGACGCAGTGGAACGGTCTAAGTTTCTGGCCTCTAAATTTGATCAGCGACAATAGGACAGATAGGTGACATTAATATTTTGTCACTCTTGTTGGAAAATCAGACCCAAATCCTGTGGATAACATTTCCTTCCATCTTGTTGCTCAACCCTTGTCTCAGTAAAATTGCAACATTCTGTGGTTTTTTCATACGAATTTCTAATCACCTCATCTCTGTGGTGTGCCATTTCGCTTTTCCTTTCATCGGAAGCTGGTCAATGATGACGTCACCAAGTAATATAATTTTAGCCAATCAGTATTTTGCCTCTAAAATTTGGATGCGACATTCAAAATTCCAAGGGATGTGTGCAGGCTCTCCCTCTCTCTTTCCCAACTGCTCTCAGGCTACTCAGAAGACAGACAATGAACGTCACAAAGTGTTCCCCAAATGCTACTCATCAAGTAAGTATAAACTGTTGCTAACCTTTACCCTAACCCTATTGTTAGAAATACAGTGTACATGACTGTAGGTAGGAAATTCTTAGACTTGAAGGGACACTTTGTGTTGGATATAGAAATTGGGCTTGCTTTTCTGGACATACATGTAACCGTAACTTTCATTCCATTACCAGGAAGTCAGAATCCATTACTATACACCCAGCTGACGTGATAATGTTTGAAGGCATTTTGACACTCTACTTCAAGGAAATACGTGATATGCTGAATATGAAGTTGTTTGTAGATTCAGACAGTGATACAAGATTATCAAGAAGAGGTAGGATTAAGCCTCAGTCCTTTTCACATCAGATGACACAAGATCACAATGAGTACAACAATAGTGCATGCTTGTCTCTCCCTTCTCCTGCGTCTATGCAGTATTGATAAACCACTTAGTGCCTCCATGAGTTCTGCCTGAGGCTACCTTCACAACATTTTTTAAAAAAATGGAAGGCTCTGTGGGAATCAGACCGCTGGTAATTGAAACCTTGCACCACATGTATCGTCTGCAAAAGTCACTTTGAATTTGTAGTCATTTTGGGATGACACTTGCTTGGGTCATGACAGTCCATTCTTTGTAGCAGATTAATGACAGTTACAATACAGTAACTGTTTCATTCTCATGTATACTTCCTCATCTGTGACCCTCTCTTGCCTTGTCAAGCCCAAAACCTTTTGTGAACAAAGGTCTCATTAATTTAAAATTGTTTGGCATTAGATGTATATTTACGTTGGTCGTGACATCTACATGTAAACATTTAAGATAATGGTAACTTGCTTTCACCTTGATAGTTTTACGAGACACTCAGGAACGAGGAAGAGATCTGGAACAAGTTCTAGCTACATACTCAAATTTTGTCAAACCAGCATTTGAGGAGTTTTGTCTTCCTGTAAGTTCTCAACTATTTGTTATAACTTATTGCACTGTCCTACATGTAAGTGACTCTTGTGAATGAAGGGGTTAATTTGCACCACCTGGAAGACCTCACAAGAGTAGTTGCAAAAAATATATACAAAGTACCGTGCGTATCTGGCAGGATAGTCTATCACAGGATGGTTTTGGCCCGAGTGGGCCGCGACTGGCATGGGGATCAGTAGATTTCACTCTGGGCCAAGACACAACAAAGTACAGGTAACCATCGATTTACTCCAGCATGTCTAAATAATCCTGCAATGAAATATCCCACCAGCTATGCAGGCTATAAATAATTATACAGAGAAATAAAACAATGGGACCAAGCCCTTTAAACAACACAGGTGCAGCTGGCAAAGATCCAGGGAAACTAGAGGTTTTAAAGAGGAAAACACCAACATTAATATAGGCCAGGTAATAAAACTTTCTTGCCGTGTGTGAAGTTGTGTATGTGAAGTCAATGTATAGACACAACTTAGCTTACTAGGAACCCAGGCCTACCTACATGAACATGTATCTGTCAAACTAAAAAGTAAGCTTAGTTTTCTGACATTTTGCTCTGTTTGCAATAATTTCAGACAAAAAAATATGCAGATGTGATTATACCAAGAGGATCAGAGAACACAGGTAGTCACCTGGTATTATTTATTGACTAAATCCCAGCAAAATATACAGAGGTGACAACTTTTCCATTGTTTACTGCTCATTGGAGTGCCTATAGTGTTTTCTGCTGGTCAAAAACCAACATTTGACTTGATTTACTTTCATTGTTCATTTCAGTTTACAGTGTCCCCAATTAGCGCTCCAGCGCTAGAACGACTAGACACTTAAATAAAGTTCCTTTCCTTTTCAAACTATAGCCAGGAAGTTGAATTGGGCTATTCCCATGAAAGCTTTTGCAAGTGGTCAGAGGGTGACTTAATATGGGAACTCCAGGTTCTATAAAGTCTGGTGGATCAACCCACTCTCTTTTGCCTTTAACTTAAAAAGAAAAGAAAAGGAAAGGAACTTTTATTATTGAAGTGTCTAGTCATTCTAATGCTGGAGCAGTAGTGGACCTCTTAAGCTTGTACGTTTTGTTTTCCCATTTCAGACCTTGTGATGTTCCCAAGGGAATTTTCCTTTTGTTTTTTCATAAGTTATGCACACATATGCACGTGCATAAGACGATGTTTGAAAGAAACTGTTCCTTAGGCCCGTTTCAAACGTCGAACTTTTCATGTGCCGAATCTAATGCAAATGAGCGAAAACAATAGATTTTCTCATTTGCATTAGATTCGGCACATGAAAAGTTCGACGTTTGAAACGGGCCTAAATTAACATCACGTGGTCTGAAATGGGAAAACAAAATGTACAAGCTAAAGAGGTCCATTGGGGACACTGTAAACTGAAATTAACAATTATTACTGGTAACACAAATCAAGTCAAATGTTGGTGTTTGAAGATAGGGGAATTATCGGAGTACCCAGAAAAAAACGTCTCGGTGCAGAGTGGAGAACCAACGAACTCAACCCACATATGATGCCACATCTGGGAATCGAACCCAGGCCACATTAGTGGGAGGCAAGTGCTCTCTCACCACTACGCCATCCCTGCACTCCAAAATGAATGAATGAATGTTTCATCGGTGTTTTACACTATTTACATTGTTAAAGGGGACATAGGTGTTGTTAAGTTAATCCAGCTTCCATTGATGAGTGAAATGTGTCTGGCCCCTTAGGAGGCAAAAGAAACAACTAATTTAACCTTCAAAATTAAAACAATTTGTCAAGGTGTAATCTGTCATAATTTTGTTGTAGTTGCTATTGGCCTTATTGTACAGCACATCAAAGATATTCTAAATGGTAACACAAGCAGTCAAGTTGATGGTGGCAAGGAACCAGGAAGATGGCAAAGACAACTCTCCGACCCGAGTATGATTTCATCCAGACCACATTGAAGGCTCTAATAAGTTGAGCTCTACAAATTTTGCTAAAATTATTCCCACACCTGCACTTTGTTAATTTAATTAATCAGTATTATTTTTAATAGTAATATGGTAATTAATAATTGGTAATCAATATTATTGTCTTTTTTCTTTATCAGATTCCTGTATAACATGTTAATTATCTTACTCTTTAACTCTTAGTTGACATTACCTATGGAATGATAATCTTTTTACAGAAAAAATAACTGAAGTGGGTAAAGTGTAAGTCTAATATAACCACTAACAGTTTATCAACAGTAAAATGACGTATTTTCTGTTTTTTTTTTTTGTTGTTGTTGTTGCTGTTTAAGGTGATGCACGATATATTTACTACTTTATTCAATAATGATAATGATGTACACATGCAATGTAGATGTAACACAAAATGTAATTTTTACTGTGCTGTAAGCTAACTTAAAGTGCGCCTAAACTCAAATATTTTTCATCTACAATATTAATCTCCCAACCAAAAGCAAACATGTCTCACCATTCTTGCCTCAATATTTCGCTTTTTACCTGCCAGGCAAGACGCGCAAAGTTATCAAAACCAGCAGTTATTTGGACCCATGACTGTGATGTGAGAGGCATGGGTCTATTCTCGATTTGACCTCACAAACTGCTTTGCAATGCAAAATTTATCTGAAAACAGGAATGCAAAGCAGTTTGTGACATAAAATCAACAATAGACCCAAGCCATTCCCCGGGGATGGAGACCAGTTTGGGTGTGGCCCAGGCGTTTTTGGACGCCTAAAAGAGACCATAATAATTATGGTCTCTTATTATAACACAGAGAAATAAGAAATACAGTGACTTTTTATGATGGCAAAGACATTATCATCTAGTACTTTTCACCTACGTGACGAAATATAAAAGTGTAAATATGCACTTTTATATTTCTTCGCGCGCAACCCTAAAGGAGACCTTCACGGCTACATATGATTGCGTTTTGCCCAAAACACCCTATGTGAGACCAAAATCCGAAATTTGCACCCCTAAGCGAGATGACAAGTATCCCTGCCCTTTTTATATGGGAGCGCCCCCCCCCCCCCCCCATCCCCTTCCCCTGTGCCTTTCACATCACGATCGTGGGTCCAAATTATTGCTAGTTATGCCAAGTTTATGTGGCTTGCACGAAACAGAAAAAGGGATATTCTGGGTAACAATGGTGACATATGTTTGCTTTGGATGGGGAGATTTATATTAGGAAGGAAAATAATTATTTAAATTTGATCAAACTTAAGAAGCAAATTTGTAGAGCTCCTCTTTGTTTGTTTGCTCGCATTGGGATAAAATTTTCAATGAATAATAAGTTTACAGATAGATAAATTTTATCAGATGTTACATAGACATGAGGTGTGATCAGGCGGGCCTGCAACACTGGTGTGGTTAATTGTTTAACAGTGTAAAGTTAGTTTTAGTTTGACATTTTTATCAGAGAGTTTGAAGTCTGAAAATAGTATATTTATAGTATAGTCCATGAAAGATATTTACTAAGTATATGCAGTGTTTACCAGGTAAAGCCTAAGTAGAATTTATGTATGCTTAGCCGTTGTGAAAATTTTTCCGCATTGCAGCCAAATTTTGCCAAAAAAAAATTCAAAATCTCAGCAATAAAGCTGAACCAGTTTTTACAGGAAAAGTTAAGTGGTGCAAATCCTTTCGTCCAAATAGGATTAATTTGTTCGCATATCGATATTTGTTTTTTTTTTAACTTTGGGTAGAAGGGTAACACTGCAGATTTGCTCATGTAGCATTTATGGGATTAGATTATTTTCTGCTTTGAAAAGAGTTGAATGTGTTGCTGGTTTTTATTTCTTGTATACAAGTTAATGTCTTTCATTGTTAAGAGTAATCTCTGTTTTTAATAGCGATCATATTTTCGTTATTCCCCCAAAATTTTGCTTTCATTGCACTCTTAAAGTTGTCAAAGCTGGCGTGACTGGTCACGCAATCTTTCCTCCTCAACGAACGAAAGATTGCGTGACGAGCCAAAAGAATGTCTGCGCAGGAAGCTAGCGTTCCTTTGATTTTCAACGAGACGGTTTATTTCTGAGAAGTAAAAGACTGAGTGGAGTACAATTCGTGATGGTAATAGGACTGAGTGGACTCCAATTTGGCCCGTAATTGTACGAGTGATTAACACCCGATTTGTTTAATCACGAGTATGATTACAGACCAAATTGGATGATCCGAAGTCCTGTTACCATTTAATCATAACCATTACAATTTCCGAGAAAACAAATGCATTCCTTTTTCACTGTCTAATGTTACAAATTCGTCCGTTTTGGAAAACCCGCAGTTTGGTAGGGTAAGTGATTGTTGCAAAGGTGATTGTGATAAATTATGTGATTGATGGCTTAAGCTGAATGCACTTATGATTGGCTGATGTAATTGTCCGATTGCAGGTACCCGATTACAGCCAACTGTCCGATTTCACGCCTGCACAATAATTAGTGAAATGAAAGCAGTTAATGCACCAATCAAATTTGAGAAAATTGTTAGTAATGGTTATGATTAAGGGAGTAATCGAGCGAGTAATTTCAAAATAGGCCGAGAGCGAGGCGCAATGTCTATTTGAATTTTCGAGCCCGATTACTCCCTGAATTTTACTACACAAAGTCCTATTATCAATTAATCCTAACTATTACAAAATACAAGAAGATGGCGTTTAAAATTCTTTTTTAGCTTAATCTGCTCAACTCATTCTAGTTTTTTTATAGCTCTGACAAAACATAAATGATTCAAATACTGGTTTGGATTTGTTTCCTGTTGTCCCGGATTCAACTCTACCACGCTTTGTAAATAGCCAACTGATTGCCTCCTGCCAGTTGGGGTTCTTAATCATGTTTCTGTTAAGTTTCAATTGTTTCTTTCAGATTATTAAAAGTGGAGAACCTGTGAACTAGCTTGATTGCTAAGTACACTTCCACTATAAACAAAGCATTTACATTTTACGATTTACAACTAGCGCGCGCTTGATGACACGTACAGTTAGTGCTACGTGGATTAACATTGCAGAAATAGAAGCAAATAAGCTTCTGGTGTCATTTAGAGAACAGGTCTCTGTTGTTCAAAAGGTGGATAATGCTATCCACTGGATAAATAATTATCCCCTGGATAGTGATTTATTCGGTGTTAACGTTATCCACCTTTTGAATGACCGAGGCCTGACCCATGTCTCCAGCTAGTCCACGGGCCACATGACTGCCAATTTTGTTCAGTTGAAAAAAACAACGAAACCTGTGTGGTCATTTAATGGTGAAATGGCGAGGATAAATAAAGCGAAATAAGTGTCAGGGTTTTGAGATTTTACCTTTCCAATTTGTTCAAAGCTTGACAATCTC
>NC_090870.1:53237021-53244521 GCF_036669935.1 Montipora foliosa
ACCCGTATGTACTCGTGTGGTGTTTTAGTCATTCCCTAAAAGCAACTCGCTAACGAAACTGTACTTTTTCCGACAACAACAACAACAATTCAAACAGCTTCAATTCTTACAGAGTTCGATGAAAATCCGGATTTATAACATGCGGTGGGGCAACCAAAGCGATGGGAGCCTGTGTTGGGGTTTCAGTGTGAAAGTACAAACGGGTACGAACACTCTTTATTTTATCCTTATAACTCGTTTTTCATTATTATTTTATTTTACCCGTAGTCTGCATTTTACCCCTGGTCTGCAGTCTGCATTTTACCCCCGGTCTGCAGTCTGCGTTTTAAACTGACCGCTTTTGGAATACAGTTGTGTCTCTATACAAAGAAAATACAAATGACAAATAAGACTTTCCAATGTATACTACGAAAAATCTTTGCATAATTTATTTTATATCACTCTAATGAAAATACTATCTAATCAATGCGACATAAGACACGAGCAGGATGGGACAACTGCGATATAATATAAGCTAATATACAATGGCTTAGAGATCTTTTTCACTGTCACGCAACAAAAAAATAAAATCGAAACCGTTCAATGAAATAAGCCAAAAACTTGGAATGTTGTAGGAGACAAATCCATAAATCACCTCACCAATTCTCAGGTCTGTGCGGTACATCGTTTCTGAGTTATTCGTCGAAGCGTTTCACGCAACTTCAGAGAGTTTTGTATGGAGCCGCCTGCACCAACATGGCGGCCAGAAATCAACACGATCATCTGGAATTCCCTAAGCCTAGTTTTCATATGTCGGGAAAATCCCAGACGATCGGGGATTTCGCATTTTCCCGACCGTCCCAGATTTTGCCGACTAATGAAAACCTTCAACCGTAAACATCCCCGATAATCTGGGATGGTCGGGGAGGAATCGGGAAAATAGAAACGCCATAGAAGGCGTTTCTATTTTCCCGACGCGTCCCAGATTTTTGCGATCGTCGGCGATGATTCCCGACATATGAAAACTCAAATTTGTACTGTCGGAGGCGTCGGCGATGGTTTTAGCTCGTTACCAATCCTCAAAATTGCAAATTGCAAGGTTTGGCGAACTGTTGGTTTCGCGCACTTTCCATTTATCTGGGACAAGCGTCTGGCGATTGCTAGTGATATTCCTTCTTCAGATGGCAACAGCTATCTGAATTATCTCACTAGCACGGATAAGGAGTTTCAGTTCCGCCCAACCTCCACAAATGAAGTATTTTCACTGCTGAATAAACTGAAAAAATCAAAGGCAGTCGGCCTTGACAAAATTTCTTCTCGACTTATTCGTGAATGCGCGGATCTTATTTGCAAACCGCTGTGCTATATTTTCAATCAGTCATTAAATGTAGGTGTGTTCCCAGACGACTGGAAGTGTGCACGGGTCACTCCACTATTCAAACAAGGGGAACGTGATGACCTAAACAATTACCGCCCAATTTCCGTTATCCCGGTTATAGCCAAAGTGTTCGAAAGAATAGTTTATAACCAATTATATGCGTACCTAACAAAGCATAACGTAATATGTAAATGCCAATCTGGTTTTTGCTCTATTCATTCCACCGTTACGGCTTTACTTGGGGCTACGGATACTTGGGCTTACAACATTGACCGAGGAAAAATAAACGCTGTTGTTTTCCTAGACCTAAAAAAAGCTTTTGATACGGTTAATCACGAGATCCTTTTATCTAAATTAAATAATTACGGCATACATGGCATTTCTTACAACTGGTTTAAGTCCTATTTGGACAACCGCACTCAAAAGTGTTCCATTAATGGATCACTTTCTAAAACTTGCTCACTAAGTTGCGGCGTCCCTCAAGGGACTATTTTGGGTCCATTGTTGTTTTTGCTATATATCAATGATCTGCCAAAGTGTCTAACAAATTGTATGCCATGGATGTACGCAGATGACACCCACCTAACATATGCGGGTGACAATACAGGCGACATAGAATCAAGACTTAACCATGATCTAGAAAATGTTAAAAAATGGTTGATAGCAAACAAACTTACCCTGAACATGACAAAAACCGAATTTATGCTGATTGGATCAAGGCAGAGGTTGTATGCTCTCACAAATCCTCCAATTCCCGAGATTAATGGTGCTCCTATCACTCAAGTTTCTGTTGCTAAATCCCTGGGCGTGCTTATTGATAATAATCTTAACTGGAGTAGCCATGTCGATAAACTGACAAAGAAAGTAGCTTCTGGAATTGGAGCCCTCAAACGTATAAGGCATCTCGTTCCTCAGACGACATTGCGCTCTATTTATCACGCTTTACTTCAACCGCACTTTGACTACTGCAATGTCGTCTGGGGAAACTGTGGTATCACGTTACATGACAAATTACAAAAACTGCAAAATAGAGCAGCCAGAGTTTTGACCTTCTCTAATTTTGATGCAAATGCTAGCGAGCTATTCAAAATTTTAGGCTGGAAAAATCTAGTTAGCCAGCAACAAATTGCGCTGGCCACAATGGTCTATAAGTGTCTTCAGGGGCTAGCACCGGAATATCTATGTTCTAAATTTACAAACCGCGAATCTGTTTATAGTTTAAGAGACTCTGAAAGAAAGCTTATTGTTCCGTTTCCGCGGACAAATTATTATAGAAACAGCTTCAGCTATAGAGGTGCTACTGTCTGGAATAGCTTACCCCTCAAAGCGAGACAAGCAGAGTCTCTTGGGCTTTTCAAAAATCTGATTAAAGACATATTTTAGTATAAAGCACGGCATTCATGGAAAGCAGCTTTAGAATTAATATAGTATTAGAGTAATTGTATTTTATTGTAATCATTTTAAAATTTTACCTTTTGTAATTTAGATTTTAGCATTGTTTGTAATCTTAGCTGATGATTTTACCGTGCATAAATAATAAAATATCATATCATATCATATCATATCAGATATGTCGGCAAAATCTGGGACGGTCGGGAAACTGCGAAATCCCCGATCGTCTGGGATTTTCCCGACATATGAAAACTACTTAGCGATGAAAGCGCTTACGTTTCCCTCATAAGATAAAATGAACGTGTATGAACACATCTCCTAATGTACTTGAAATGGTTAGACTACTGAGATTCATAGGCATAGCCATTTTTTTCAACCAAATAACTTTGCATCATAGTGTCACGCAAGGTGACAATTCGGAAATTAAAAATGCTGTATTTTCGAAACGAAAGACGTTATGGAACTGAAAACTTGCAAAAAGATTTATTTCAAGGTCATCTTCAACCACCTATTGATAAAAATTCAAAACACCATTCTATTTTGATTTTATGATTTGATGACGCCATTGTGAAAACCATTTGTATGTTTTGGATTCCTAATGCAGGTCATGTGTGTTACACTGGAGAACTGTGTCTGAAATTTCGTACCCACAATTTATTGAAAGACAAAAGGCAAATCCCCCTGGGAACACCACATGACCTACCTTGGGAAAACAAAATATACACGCTAAAGCATAGGCAGCCCAAGTTCGCGTCACTAGAACATTGAAAACACGGAATTCCCGAAACGGTAAAATAAGCTCCAAAAGGCACAAAAATACACCAGAGGTAAATCATTTTTATTCATTTTATTGAATGAACGTTAAATTGAGCGTTTTTTAGGCTTCATAATCTTCGGTATTTTATTTCCCATACAAAGTCTTACAACGCGTTTAAATTCTCAACGGCTGCTTGTAACGCAACACCGCTTTTAAAAGGTCATCTTCCACTAGTAATCAATTATTACACGCTCTCTAGTGACGCGAACTTGGGCTGCCTATGGCTAAAGAGGTCGACTGGTCGTTTTTCCAGTGGCATCATGCCCCTATTAACCCTCGGAAAAGCTTAACTGTAGCTATCACCACGATGGACAAAAGAAAAAAAAATAAGCATGTTCTTCAAGGTTCAGATTGTCAAATATAAGAAATGACCACGGTCTATTTTCGTTCCGCTTGGCGAAAGTGAGAGCCCAGTAATGCAGATTTAATTAAACAATCAAAAGTTGAGAGCGAGCAAACTTATAATACTATAGTTCTTTTCTTCGCCTCAAGCGGTAATAGGAGGAAATGTTCATTATGTTGTCAGTGTGTCGAGAATAGAATCACGCGTGGAAAGTCAAGGGTACAAAATGTAAGTTCTTTTGCAGGATCATATTCTTGTAATTTCAAATTGTCAATGATACAGCCCTTCTTTGATCGAGTGTAAGTGTCCATCGACATAACTCAACGTCAACTCCTGCAGTTCTTTGTCGTCTTCATTTGTAAACAGCACGCACGCGCGTACGCTGAATGTCTTGGTTCTCTGTTTTGGGCACGCCAAGCAGATTGTGTCTGGAAGGAATTTCAACAATAAATCCTCTGACTCATCTGTCCCTTTGGTTCCCAGCCAAAAGTCCTTGTCCCACTTGCAATCTGAAAGCAAACTGAGCTGGCGATTGCTGCCGTCGAAGGTTCTCTCGACTCCGATAAAATCTTCGGTGAAATCGGAAAGCAGAAAGCTCTCTCGCAACTCTGTACTTGGCGACCACATTTCAATTTGAGCTTTCCTCTGCTTCTCTCTGATTGTTCCGAAACTTCGAAGATCGTTGGATTCGTTGTAAGAAACGACAACGCTGCAGCGATGGTCGCCCCGACAAAGAAAGATCTCAACAACTACTCGATCGCTGTCTGCTATTTGTGGCAGCGCAAGCACACCGCTCCCATTCGATAACAACATGGTTCTAGCTTTTGGAAGCGCTGGATGGTAAAGGCCTTTGTCATCGGTTTCTTCCTTATGCATTTCCCACGGACCAGTGTGGCCGGGTAGCAGCGGCCGATCCAAACCAATATTTCGATGAACAACAATAGATTTGTCGTCGTTCAGGATAAAGGAGCGAATGCATTTAAGAGACCGGCTGACCTTACCAGTCTGGGGATCCCAGAAGGTCCATGAGCCCGTCCAATCGGCAACAACGTTTGAACAAAAGTTATTCCACTGCGTCTCGGCTACACTTGAGTCCGCCATAATTTCGTGGTCACGTAATCGTTGATCTCAAGCCACCCTGGCCGAAGTCACGCAACGAGGTCACGCAACGAGAGGGGCGTTTTGTGACTTCAGCCCAATTTGCCGTGGCGGCCGAAATCGAGCTTTTAGAAATCCATTCCAGTCTATATTTAGTCTCCTTGGCATCCGCTTGAGCTGAAGTCAAAAGAAAAAGAAAACAATCCATGGGAAAAAGAAAAACCTCACGGCAAAAACAAAACGACTTACGTCAAAAGAAAAATCCCCGCGACAAAAACAAAAATACTCCAAAGAAAATTCCCTAAGGTAAAATAAAACGACTGGCGGCAAAAAGAAAAAGACTCATGGCAAAAGGAAAAACCTTACGGCAAAAGGAAAAAGACTCACGACAAAAGGAAAAACCCTACGGCAAAAGGAAAACCCTCACTCAAAAATAACTAGACGCTCCATGAGCGTAAATTGGGTTGCCTGTGGTACGTGTTACGCAAAAACAGAAGGCGCTGAGTTGGGTGTTACACACTTTATTCCAAAATGGCCGATATCATGGTATTCTTTTGTTTGCTTGCAAATTAGCCCCTGTTGCTTCGTTCTTAAACTTAAAATTCAAAAGAATATTTAACCTCGAACAAGGTCACAAGGGCTAATTTGCAAACAAACAAAAGAATTTTAAAATGGTGGCCATTTTGGAATAAGGTGTATGGAACTGCAGCGTTTCAGTTAATTCTTTTAAGTGGGGTTTTGAGTGTAGACCATACGAGAGGTCACCCAAACGTCGTTCCAGCGGTCACCGTTTGGCTCGCCCGTTCAAAGGTTGAATAATTTTGAAATGTCCTGTCCCGTCTTGAAGTCTTTTACTTTTTTAAGCTTTGGTAATAAATTCAGTTAAAAGTTAACAAAACACGCTGTTGAGTAAAACTCACTAGTTTCTTCTTTAAAGTTAAATAGTCTGCAAAAATAATAATAACTGTATTGAGGCTTCAAATAGCCTCAATTCTTACCGAGTTCGATAAAAATCTGGATTTATAACATGCAATGGAGCAACCAAAGCGCTGGGAGCTGTGATGGAGTTTCAGTGTAAAACTTTTAATGCACGTGGTTCGCCAATTTAGAAACTCAAGCCCATGTTCTGAGTGAAAGCTCAATAGCAACATAAAATTAAAAGTCAGTGAAAATGCTGGATTCAGTCTTCTGAAAATGTTATGAATAAGATAGTTAACCTAAATCTTGCATGTTGACAACATGATGAAATCATCAGTACAGAACTCACAGCAGCCGCGTTTCAGTGGAAATGCCGAAATTTCGTTTTCTTTCAGCTGTTCTTGTTACACTCATCATCCACAGGTGTCAATTTTTTAATTAGCTTTAACCGTTTACGGTCTTCGTGTTAGCTACCTAGAGGGAACCGGAGGTCACCCCGGGGGGATACTTTAGGAATTTCTGGGTGAGGGTGTGCCGCTGGGACCCTGGAACCCTTATCCTATACCAGAGCTAGTTTCAGCTGGATTTTGCTACCCTATACTAGAGTAAAACTCTCCAAATCACTCCTATCCTAGAGTAGCTGTTTTCCAGAATCTGAGGTCACTAGTACAGTTTAAAGCAAAGCCAAAACAAAACCTTATACCACAATCACTTCTTTCTTAAAAAAGGATTTATTTATACTTATCCAGTAATGCCAAGTACGTACGCATTATCAAGACAAATAGTTTAATTTTAACCAGTATTAATACCACCGATTTCCGTCTGAATCCCGATTTTTGACAGTTAATAATATCCAGTAGCGTTTTATGATGGTCATTTATCAACGCTGTTGAGGCTGAGTCGTGAAAATTTAAACTTGCCGATTTCACTTTTTTATATTTTTGAGTAGCAATTCCTGGTTTCCTTAGTCTAGATAAAATCTTCAACCAACTGGTCAGTTTCGTGAAAAATGATACCCTATTCTAGACCCAAATGCTCTGATTTATATGCCCTATGCTAGAGTAAACTGCTTGAAAACCATACCCTTCACAGCGGCACATACCTATACAGCCCAAATATGGCAGTACCCCCCCCCCCCCCACTTCCCGGGGAGGTCACCGCATTATTAACACTGTTTATTTCGAAACTTCCTTAGCTGGTAAGAGGAGGGCTAAATTTTACGTAACCACATTAATTACAAGAATGGTTTTCACAACTTCCACAAGTTCCGTACTTGGCAAACTTGAACATCGCTTTAATCTATTCAATCCTTGCAGTTTGTTTTTACCTTAGATTTCTTGCCAAGTCCAGAGTGTTGTACTGTTCTAATAGCTATGCGACGTTTAATTACGACTTGCTGCGTCTCTGTGGTGACATTATCCCGACACCCGGGCCTACAAATAAAAAAAATGTTGTCCAGTTTGAAGAGATCGCTCGCGAAGAACCATCGCGCTGTTAGCTGCGATAGTTGAGTGTACTCGCTGGTGTCATATCAAATGTGGAGGGATATCGGTTAAGCAGTACAAAGAGTTTGAT
>NC_090870.1:53249521-53259521 GCF_036669935.1 Montipora foliosa
AACGCTGAATCTTCTAAACTCTTCATAGTGTGCAACCTTGCTGTGGCAGAAGACAATTAAAATACTCTTCTGAACTCATGTGATATTAATTAAGCAAAGAAAGACAACATCACTGGCCCGGAAAAAATTGCGATGATCTTACGATCATTGCAATTCTCTTGATATGTAAAATGTGAGCAAACTGTCCCGAAATTAAATTGAGATAATTTTGCATTGGTATAGTAAGCGAAAAAATTGAATAAATATCTTCTTGTGCTGGAGTCCCCCTCATAATCCCAATTGAATCCCAATTGAATGATACGGTGCACTTTCCGGGTGTGTAGAAATATTGTTTTTGATCTTAAACCTACTTTTTTATGGGAGTTTTCGTCCCCGTCGAGTTCGTCGTTGCCTCTAGCGTCGCAAATAAGTGTACATGAAAAGAAAGGTGATTTTCCTGTTCGACGCCTTTGTTCAGGACCCAGATATCCCAACAGCTCTTGAGATCGGAAAAATTAATCTAAAATATAAATAATTAAGTGGGTCTGAACGCAGGGTGGCATGAATATGTCCAGTGTATGTCTATCCTACTTGTAAAATAAGAGGCTGTTAAGGTAATCAGGTTCCTGTCACCATCCGAATGGTACTTATCTAGTAATAAAGCAGCGATACCTTTGACTTTCTGCAGGCTATTGGAAAGCACTGTCGTCATCTTCAGTCCATAGTGCTGTCCCAGTGCGGGAGTTTGTCATCTAAGGGCATTGCATCCCTAGCAACAAAATGTCGCCAGCTCAAGATGCTTGACGTTGCCATGACAAAGGTATTGAGTAATCAAAACAAACAACACTCAAGTCTACTTGAAAACTACTTTAAAATGTAACGGTGCAAAGCTAACTGGGAAATCAGAATTGTCTCTTTGAGGATCTTGAGATCTACGACGATGAAACAAACACAAAATTCTCGCTTAGCAAACGTTTATGACAACAGAAGTGTGTTCTTTACCGTTTGCCGCTTCAAATGACCTTGTATCTAGCTAAATAGAGCTAAGCTCTCTAATGTCTGATGGCTTTCTTGCTGCGTCACCACACCAACCACGTTGTATCAAAGTCCCCATTATCCAAAAAATTGGCTACAATGAAAATCTGGAGTATTCTGACGAAGAATGGAAAACTTTGCGGGAGAGCCAAGAACAAAGACGTATTGTGTGCTTGTTCAGGGAAGTAAAACCCATGCCTTCTTCGACTTAATTTTTATCAAGATTTGATTAGATCCCAACAATTTGAAAAGTTAGCTTAATGAACCCCGACGCTAAATCGGTATGACAAAGAATAGCCGACGAGCTATACTTGTTACTGACTAATGAGAGGTTTCCATTTGACAGATAGATATCGCGTGTCTGCATCGCGTTACCAAGCGACTTGGCAGCCATTTGCAAGAGCTGTGTCTCATGAATTGTGGCCGACTTGGAGGGGAACAAGTTCTGCCTATAATCCAGGTGATTAATTCAGGTTTCATTTGTCGTTTCCAAAACTGTGGAATCCTGGTCAATTCCAACCTTCTCCTCCAGATTAATTTCCTGCCTTCCCTTTTTTTTTCTTCAAGGGGATCATTGTTTTATTGTTAGCATTTTTTTTTCTTCAAGGGGATCATTGTTTTATTGTTAGCATTCGATATTTTAGTGAGCTCTCCAAAAAAAAGCAGATAGGTACCCTCTAGATTTAACCCCCATCGGCTGATTACAAACTCCTCCGCTAAAAAATAGACATGAGAACACGGGCTTAATTAATTAGGGGGATTAATGAGGTATATCAGGGGTCATTCAATCTGGGAACATGCCTAGGTTTGTCTCGAAGATAATATATAGATTTAACCAAGCCTAAAAGCGGCGCTTCAGGGTTATTTATTCTTACAATAAGTTAACCCGGCCTAAGCCTGCGTTCTAATCGAAACCCAGTACCTGGTCAGAGGTCAACTTTGAAAAAAAAAGGACCTCGATGACCTCTAAACTTGAGCCCGCAATATGGTCACATGATACTTGTCAGCAGTTACCTTGTTTTGACAGGTGTCAATTGTCCATAACATTTATGTCCAACATCAAAGATATACCCTGTAAACTAGCTGGAGTATGGCCACCTCGATGAGCTCTAAACTTTACTTTAATCTGCGATATGGTCACGTGATACTGGTCACATTGGCATACATGGAGGGGCGGACGTACATATGGTCGTGCAGTCGTACGGTGGCCAGCTGCGGTGGCCAACACCAAATTTTCTCGCACAGATGGGTTGCCATATTTTCTTACCCATGGTGCTCCGCGCAACGATTTTGAGCCACGAATAGTAATTAAAAGTGAGCTGTTTACCTCTTTAACTTACCTTGATAGAACAAAATTTATTTCTAACTATCTTCTCACTAATAAAGACGATTAGTTTCAAAAAATCAGGCAGAGACCACTGTCCTGCCATGAGGAAGGTACTTCACTTCCGGTTTCCACCATAGGCTCAGAAAAACATCTAGTGCCCATGCTCCCTACAATCTAATCCGTTTATCGAATCTGAAACATAATGGAAAAGTTTTCAATAGTTTCTGCTATTTCTCTGTCTAATCCTTCATGAACGTTTATATCCTTCATTTATATTTTTTTGAAGAACCGCTGTCCAAAACTGACAGTTCTCGATCTTACGGGTACGAACATCAGAAAACTGAACGTGGAAAAACTTCAGGTAAACTGGATACAAATGATCAAGTTTTGATTCTTGATTTCAGGACCCTAGGGACAAGCGAAACCTTCCTTTGGATGCCTTACCCCTTTGATTAGATTTTGGTCATCTATTTACGTTTAGGAGTTCTTGTACACTCAATAGCACTCCACAAAACATTAACATTATTAATATCCGTGTTGCACATGCGGCACCCATTTTTCCGGACATTTCTAGGCCACATTCTACAAAACCAAAACTTAACATAAAATATCCAAGCTCAAGGTTTAAAGACAATACGTGCATACAGCAATAAATTTTTCATTTTCTGTCGACTTCAAACCTCTTTTTTACCAATCCAGTCAGCGAATACGCCCTCATATTGTTGCTACAACCCAAGAGGAATGGAATGATCACGAATACTTAAAAACAGAGCAAAGTTATATTTCCTCGGCGTCGGCGTTTTCGTCTCCATGCATCTGGCAACATGAAAAACCGTTATCGTGATGATGAGGCAGTTTGAGAATACTTCTCCCATCTGGTACAATGTGAACAAGATGGAAAAACGCGAAACAAATAAGATAGTGTAAAGTCATTGAAGTGGCGTTTCGATAAAGTTGTCGTAGCAGTTCCTTGGTTTTAACTCCCAAAATTCATTCATTGGAAGGTGGGCTGTTGGACGCAAAGGAATTCGTTTGAGCCTAATCGGCCCATGTTCCTTCCCTAGTAGACCTAGAATTCCTTTCATATAGGGTATTCTCCCTCCTATCGGAGTTTTCGTGAGTAGATTTCCCTGAAAAAATGTTGTTTTGTCTTGTAGGCTGGCTGCCCGAAGCTCAGGGAACTCTTTGTTGCCAATCTGTTACTTCACTCGACGCCTATAAGTACTGATTTGGTGAGTTTTTTTTTTTTTTTTTTGGTGACTGATGTGGTAAGTTGCGAATGAATTAATTTCTACCTAAAGTTTTTCAGTCAATCCTGATTTTCTCTTGAAACGGCAATTTTTCAATATGGCTCTTTTTTAGGAACAAAACGGTTTTCCCGAGCTGGAGACACTTTGTTTGGCTTGCGGATCTTTAGCAGGAGTCCCCAGGTCGGATCGATTCCTGTTCAGGTATTGAAAAGGGTCATTAAGTGAAAACTTCGAGGAGAGATCAATTTCGTTGTGTTATTACGTGAGTTCCAATTTCGAAACAATTTCGTCAATTACTTTATACGTTCTAGTTTCACCTTGATACACCTGGTGAAAGATTTTGAAACGAAAAAACCACTACAAAGCCAGTCAAAACCGAGAAAAACGGACTGTGCATACCTTTGCAAGCCCTGATTGGCGCCCTGTGGCCGTGGTTGGTCTCTATATGGCACTCAATTCAGTGAAACCACCAACCAATGGAAATCATCTGTGGTAGCTCGCCAGAATGGCTATTGACGCTATAAGTCCACTAGAAACCTTTGCGTTTTTTTGGAGACGGAAAAACTAGATTTTCAATGAAGTTTAACGCTATTGTAACATCCCTTTCGCAGAATCTTGAGAACATCCATCAATCTCAAGAAATTGGATGTAAGAGGTCTTCAGAGAATCACTCCTGAGGGAATACAGGTGCTTTAAATTTATTCTTACATCTCAAATGTTGGCATCAGCACCACCATCGATTGTTGCCATCATCATCGCTACCATTATAATTTCTACAGTAACACTTACTAATAACATGTTGCCAACCTGGGGCCGGTTGCTCGAAGCATGGTTAGCGCTAACCGTTGATTAAGAGATATTAAAGCCCATATGTTTCCATGGTATTTAAGTAATGTTTAAAAGACAACCAGCAGTATTAGACCAGATAAAACACGTGCTGTGAAAAGAAGCGTGTCCTTCTGGACTCAGAACAATGGTTCAAATTTTAAGAGGAGAATATTAGCTTACAAGAAATACGAGCTATTGCTTATGAGTATTCTTTATATAAAGAATACTAACAAGGAATGTTTTATCAGGGTTTATATAATAACCAAATCAATGCGCACGCTCTGATTGGTCAATCAGCTATGGTTTATTGTGCGAGTAAACTCACGGAAAAATCGCGCGTCTTCTGAATTATTATATAAAAGCAATAGACCACAGGTTTCTATGGTTTATAGGCATGATAAACCACTTGCAATTCGAATGTTGGAAGAACTCTCGAAGAATTCGTAAATCACTCGCCTGCAGCTCGTAATTTACGAATTCTTCTCGTGTTCTACCAACATCCCGCGTGGTTTATCAGCCTATAAACCATAGAAACTTGTGGTCTATTGCTTAAATAAAGCTCATGCACGTGACGTGTTATCGGTGTTTTAATTGGCTATTAGGGTCATGAATTATTAATGAATTTTTGAACGCTGGTTAGCGCTAACCACGCTTCGAGCAACCCCGGCCTTACCTCTCGTGCTATCAGTACTTAGATAACATAACCAATGCCATTTTTATGGTCGTCTTTACGGAAATCAATTTAGTGTCTCTAAAAGTAAGCCCTTTTCATACTATGGGTTATCTAACATACTGTAAGTTCAAGTGTTATATTTACAACCATGTAGTATCCATCTGTCCCGAGTTCTTCAAGGCCGGGGAATTTTATCAAGTGGATAAATCACTATCCAGAATATAAAATATACTTCACTTTAAACGTTGACTAGGTTTTCATCCACCCATTTACAACTAGATGTGCTTACAGTGTGTATATTCGCTGAAACGTGAGCAAATAATGTACTGAAATCCTTGAACAGATTGAAAATGTCAGATAGTGACTTATGCACCGAGGATAAAGTTATCCAGCCTTCCAAATAGTACCTGGATGGCGTTAGCACCAGGAATGGAAACAAGCCCACAGCCACCCTGAACTGAGTTTTTCTCAGTTCCTGTGTGAGCCTTTTCAGTATTCCTAGAGCTAACGCTCAGATGAATTGCATGGGTATATATAGCACCGATACAAACTGATAGATAATTCTGTTACATTTTTGAGGCCTCGAGCTCTTTCTAAGTGCAAGACAGCTCGATGTAAGTTTCTGTAATAATTAACGTGATAAAATATAAATGCCACACAGCAAACGTTTAAAAAAAGAACGTATCCCTCCATCACAAACTATATCAGACTGATCTTGAGAAACTCATCATGAGTTAGGAGAAGTTCTCATTTCTTGTTTTGTAGAGATTACCAGTGACTTCTCTCGAGGAGCTCTATTTCTCCGACACACATGCAAATTTTGCTTTGATGTCCGTCATAACTGAACAGGTAACATCACTGGCTTTGCCAAGAAACGGTGACTGTTTTCGTCTGCAGATCATCATTTGGTAGCCTGTTAATTATTATTGCGTTAAATATTTCACATTACTGAGGACATTTTCTTGGGAAAGTCCGTATTGTTTTCGGCTTTTAATATTTCTTGTCTTCTACCAATGACCCTTTGGCATCCCCCAAGATATTCGATTAATTAATAAACATTAACGGCTTTCCTAAACTGCCAAATAAATGTCCCCTAAAAGGGAATTTTCATGGATTCCACTTTTCCCTCGCTGTTGTCCCTAGAAAAAACTCAAAAGGGTAGGGTCTAATGCCCCCCCCCCCAATGCCCCTAACATCCTGAAGTTATTTGCGTTTCCTTAAATGTCATGAAAAGTTCACTGACGAGATAATTTTCATGGAGATTTAAAATTAAAATACATTGGGTCTTATTTCTTTAGCTTCATATGAATTGCATACAGCCAAGAGGAAATCATGATTTTATCTTGCTCAGGCTATAGCTATGACGACCATCCCTTAATTAGGAATGTTTCATGCACTTCCATTTTTTTCATGACCCGTCTCACCTTTCCGATATCGATGTATAGCTCTATATAATTGTCTCTGCTTCTGTTTCCCTAGCCCATACAACTATGCATCGTGTCATCTTACATCCAATTTCCCCAATGCATATGATAGGTAATTACGACATTGTGCTTCCAGGGGGAAGGGGTGACAAATCCCTTCCCCCAGCAAGCAGGATATTCCCTCCCGTCCCATAGGGGATGAACTAGCATTATGAATACCATTATTTTCAGTTGCTTTCTGTTGCAGTCGTGTGATGTTTTTCATATTATGTCCTATGCTTTTATCCTTTTTTCTCACAAAATGGCCATGGATGGTATTTCACTCTTTACGTTTCATTTCTAAACTGTCCGTCATATTTTTTTTCCAGTGGCACCATAGCTTAGCGGTTTTGGATGTCTCCTCCAACAGTGGCATCAACGACCAATCTATGGAATTGTTCAGTAACTTTGGAATGCCAAAACTGCGAATCTTGGACCTCTCTAGCACCAATGTTACAGGCGACGGTGTTAGGTGCGTTATACCCATGTGATGGCTGTATAGATATGTGTTTATGTTCGGAATTTGCATTTATGGCCGCAGTTTGATCCTCTAGGGATTTTACGCCACATCTCGGTATTTAAGCCTTGTCGCCTCTCGCGTTAGTCACTCGACACAGCCAGTTTTACAGCTCGCACCTTGCCGAGCTTAATTTTTCCAGTATGCTGTTTACGTTTAGTCTCGTAGTTTACGGTGATGTAATTCGTTTTTTCTCCGCCACTACTTTATTTCTTGTATGTTAGCTTTTTCTCGTCCCCAATAAACACAACTGGTCGTGTCCTTCCTATTTCAACGTGTTGTTGCCTTTCTGCTGATTAGGATTTTAGAAATAGATGCATAATCCCTCTCGAGCGCTAAGCGTCCTAAATTGACGACGATAGTCAATTTAGAGAAAATTAGGAAATGTCGATAATCATAATTTTAAAGGTAGAGCATGTGTTGGTTCCTTACACATGCGGGATCTGGGACGAGTTTGTGCATTGTGCAAAAATAACGTGTATCAAAACTTGAGAATCGGTGGAATTGTTTGGAGACTGAACCTCTAGCCGCCATCTAGTTTAGACAACCAAACGATAAAGAAAATCACACAACTGTAAGAAAAAGACACTTCTTCTTCATAGAGAGCGTCTCAACTCTAGTGTATGAGACGATGAGTATGTAAATGTTTGAGTCGTGTGTCTTTCTATTTCTCTAGGAAAGCCATAATGAGTTCCCCAAAGTTGAAGCGTTTGAATTTAACATCGTGCCGAGGAGTCCCACGGGGCTTGAAGCAGTGGCATGATGAAGCCAAACTGACAAATCTATATTCCGTGCTGGTTAACCTGGGGTCTGGGGAGCAGTAAAAGCGATGGCTGGAAAGACAGCGGCGTCGTCTAAAGCCTTGGAAGGTTGTTGATTGCGCATGCGAAACTTTGAGAGCTGATCATCAGACGGATCGTTCCACTCAGATGGAACTTTGCTACAACGCTCACAAACACACAAGAAACCTTCCCCTGATTCCTTCCTTTTGTAGCTCTCTCGTCGTATTCGAAAAACATTCCACCCAATGTTATTCTATTCGTGCGGTACTGCGGATCATGTTAAAGATAAGTAGTATCAGTCCCGGAAACTGTAAATGAGGTCACTATCTTAGAAACCGAAGGGATAAATATTGCCGGAAACGTTCTTCCCGAGAGTGGAAATAATGCTAATGCTAATGTTATTCAAGTATTTTGAAGAGTATTTCCACTATATAAGTATGGTGTAAATAAAGTCATATATTCCTTACCTTCAACTTCAGTTCAGTTGTCATCCTCACATTCAATAATTATGAGTCAAGCAGACTGAATAAAATAAGCTGTGCAGTCTCAACGTTCTGAGCAGTGTCTTTTAGATTAACTGGAGAGGTTGGTACCGCTGTAAACGTCAAAGAGATGTGAAAATGGCAATGTCGAAAAAAAAAAAGCCATTTGTTTAGCTGAATGGTTCACAAGTATTTTTCACTTTTGAAATGAATGAATGAGATGGAAATAAGTTAACCCCGGAAGAGGATACTAGGGGATACTCGAAAAAACCCAAGTGCTCCTCGGCATCAGTAGGCCAGTTAGCTTCGAACTCCTTTGTAGGAGTCGAATCACGACCGGAAGGTCGTAGGTTCGAGTCTCGCAAAGGAGCATTCGGATTTTTTCAGAGTATCCCCGAGTCACCATTGACAAAACTTGTTACTTTCAGGGGCCGCGGAGTACGTTTGAAAGAAGGAGGGGGCAAGGTTTTAATATGGATAACGGAAGTGCGAGGGGAGGGGTGGGAGGAGAAGTTTAGGAAAACACCTGACTTTTCACCACGTTCATAATAATGGCACAACAATTGTTCCTCATGTAACCTCGTTTACCCTGGCATTACTGTAATTTAACCCTCCTATTTTTTCCAGAGACCAATGAAATAAATTGAACGTGAAGGTCTATGAGCATGGGCAATCACATGATTTATTTCAAGTGCGATTTGAAATGAATAAGTACAATTATCATTTTTACAATGACTGCAAAATTCTCGCGCGCTCACTGGTTAATTTTTATTGTCAATAAGCCGACAGACACATAAATTTATAATTTATGCGAGGATGACGTGATATTGCTCGCGTCAGATTGAAGTTATTCGCATTTTTGTCTCGCGTTCTTCTCGTGTTTTGACTTAATTTTGACCCCTCTGCCTTTTTGTTATTGTGAAAAACAAATTGATGTCAGTGTTTCATGCGTCTGTCCTGTTATTGATCATGAATTTCGTCATAACATTGTCAAAGTAGCTGTGGATCCACGAGGCGATAGCCTCCAGAGCTTGGTTGAAAACGTCCTATATGAAAAGTAAAATTAGTACATGCAGAAATTACATGCAGATAGTTGAAATTAGCGCATTAATTAAAGGTCAAAGTTGACATACTCTCAGCCAATCAACACGTTGAGATTTTACATGTACATTTAATGAAACAGCTGTACGTAAAAACCGGTGATGTCAATTCGTCCCGTTCTGTTGCATAATTACCCCTACGGCCTCGTTCAATTTTGGCTGACCTCAGAATTTTTCTCATCCAATTATTTTCAAATTGGACAGCATGTAGGCCTATTACATATACAAATCATTTAGCCAAGATTTCCCGTTCCGATTCCATCCAGTTTCAAACTTTCGTCTTTCTGTTACCCACAGTTAATTTCAAGCTTTGATTGCAAACAATATGGCGGATTGAAGTGAAGTGAGGTACAGGACCAGGGAAAATTACTTTCGTTCGTTTTTAAAGGAACTAGGCACGATACAATGTGCTCTTTTCTTTTTTAGTGAGATGCAAGGTGGTTTTCTGCACCTTAGCACAGAATACAGTGTACAGTACGACAGGTTCCGAAGGTTCGGAAGTTCCTACATGTAAAAAGATAATGTGATATTCTTCTAGACAATATCCCAAATGCAACGAAAAAA
>NC_090870.1:53264521-53274521 GCF_036669935.1 Montipora foliosa
TCAATCTTCATACTTGTAGACAAGAAATGAGCCTGTATTTTTTCCCTAATAGCATCCATCAGCAATGAATCAGTGTCATAGTCTAAGAGTTAATTTTGTTTAATTTCTTAAGGCTACATAGCTTTGGAATTTAATATTGGTATAGCAGACTTTTTTTTTTTACTTATGAACTGCTGACAGATTGACATCACTGGTCTCCAACACATTATTGCGATATTAGGAGCTCAGCTGGAATGCCTCTTCTTAGAAAACTGCAATCGTCTGACTGGTGGACGTATTCTTCCACTCATTCAGGTAATGGCAAAGGAAAGATCTATTCTCAATTATTGTATGTACAATAATAATTGCTAAATGGTTGAGTGCTTTTGCATAATGACATGTAGTACAGCTGGTATCTACAGTGTTTAGAAAATGTGTAGTTAGTTTCATGGTAACTTCTGTACATTTGCAGTGATACGACGTACAGTGTACTTGTAAAATGGTAATCATGTAACAAGAAGAAGACGAAACTCCTTTATTCCTTTACTCTGCTATTTGTGCACGGAGTCAGACTGGGATAAGCATTATCAACTGTGCATTCCACGTCCCCACAGTCGCATTGAACCCAGGCCTTGGCCATGAGGCTTTGTATGTGGAGCAGGGTTGCATTTTCCTCCCTCGTCAAAATTGACTCCCACCAAGGGTCCACTACCCAAGAGTAAGAATCTGTTATCAGATTTGTTCCTGTCAGCGTCTGAAAAGTTTATTTTAAACCAAGCATTAATATTTTTAAAATACAACCACACTTTGAAGTTTAACCCTTTGATGTCCAAACCAGCCTAAACCAGCCAGTCAATGGGGAACCCCTGGGAGTCAATGGGTTAAGAGTTTCAAACATCATCTTCAGCCATAGTGAGTGTAACATCAAAATTTTTACAAGATAATTCTTATATATATATAACTATCAAAAACAATGATTCTTTGTAGATTAAATTTTCGTTACAAATAGGTAAAATTCAAACAAACCAACAATATTACAGAGAACACAATTAACTGACAATGGCAAAAGTTTAAAAGTGTAATCTACAAAGAGTGATTCATTGTATTGATAGTTATATATATAATTATACGAATTATCTTGTAAAAATTTTAAGGTTACACTCACTATGGCTAAGGATGATGTATGAAACATCGAAACATGTTCCTTAAACTCAAAAGTGTGGTTATACCATTTGGAAAACCAAGTTTTGCAGGAAAATAAGCAATAGACCAAATCAGCTAACTCAATGCTGTATCCCATTTAGATCTCTGGGAGTTGAGATTCTTTGTGTATTGTATTTGCATTAGAATGTTGCATTCAGTTTTAACGCATTGACTCCTTATGCACCCCAGGGCACCCCCAGTTGACGAGTAAGGTGGTGTTAGCGACGGTACCTACTATTGTTATATTACGCATACATTCTCCGCATCTTGAGATACTCGGGTTTCCTATCGGTGATGCTTACCAAGACAGTGATATTTTTGCGCGGTTTAAAACTATCCGGAGAAAGTAGATCTTAGTAAGTACTCTAATGGTATCCAAAAAGAAAATTGGGGGTAACCATGCATTTTTGAGAGATAATTAAGCTTCAATTTGAGAAAGAACGTCATACATTGCTTTGTATTTTAAAGCTTTTTTCAAATATTATTCATCAATTATCTTTGAAAAATGGGTGGGTGGTACCCCCAATTTTCTTTTTGGATTTCAATAACACTTGTTAAGATCTACATTTCCTGCATAATCATAAACCGGGGCAAAAATACCTTTGAATTAGTAGGCACTGTCCTTAATTAAATAGAATAAGGTCTGTTTAGTCTAACTCCCAGGAATCAATGGGCTAAATGATATGTAAAATATCAGGAACAAAACGTTTTATTCCCCAAGTATTCTTGTTCCATATATTAATTATTATTTAATAATTATTATCTGGCCACGGAGGTTGTTCTCCAAGATCGTGTAATGGACCGTACAGTGCCTGCCAGGGTCACCTTACATGAAGCTACCGGTAATTCTAAATCTCTTCAATTACTGTAAGGAAGGTTATTTCATGTAGCTATTAACTGAACTCTGTATGGGGTTGAATCTATTTATTTAGTAGTATTATTACAGATCAGTTTTGTGGAAGCAGCCCTGGTCCTTTTTTTGAACAGTCAGACTGGATACATACCAATAGGTATTATGTTCTCTTATATACATTAAATTCTACTGAAGCTGGGATTTGTAGTCCGATAGCCATCTTTTTTCATGTTCTTGACCCAATGCCAATGTCATGTCTAAAATGCCATAATTATTTAGGGAGAAATGTCTTTTAGGCAATAAGCGAAAGATAAAGGGCTAAAAACAACAGACTGGCTGCTGTACATACCAATATTCAATGCTGGTTTTAAGATGATGGTAAGTACTTGGTGAAGAAGTGATTTTTTTTTTCTTTCTGACTAATAATGGCCTTTTGTGTGTGTATTATATTTGAAGGAAAATTGTCCAAATTTGAGGATACTTGATATTAGTGGTACAAACGCCAGAACTTTTCCCATTGAGAAACTGCAGGTAAGCTCATCTGGACCGTGAAATACCAATTCTACACTGGTAAAGCCTGGTTTTCACTAGCAATGCAAGCACAAGAGATTTGTGTCACATGAAAACGAACCATGATAATGCAAGCACATGCAAGCACACGATGCAGAGACAAAGATTTACTAGTTCCATGTTCTCTCTTACAATGTGGCACTGCGAGTGGAATCTGGAACAGGTCTCTTTGATGAACATCGCATCTCTGTTGTGCTTGTGTTATGTCTCATTTTCATACAATGCAGGCAAATACAGTGCAAGCACAAGGAAAAGGAAAAATTTTGATCCTTGTGCTTGTGCTCATGCTTGCATCTGTCCTCAGGCTGTTTTTAACGGTGAAATAAGCGCTCTTGTGCTTGTGTTGCTAGTGAAAACCAGGCTTAAGAGACTGTGGAGCTCAATTTAAAATATATAGTGGAGCAACCAATGAGGTTTATGGCCTAATGGCACTGCCACCTTGTTGAGACTATTTGAATCACAGAAAGACCTTTTTTTTTGCTTTCAGCCACTCCACAGACATATTATCATACAGGCTGTCAATGATTCTCATTGTTTGATTTTGCCGAACATCTCTTGGTTGTTATCCACTAGAGCAATCATTACAGTGCGACGTGCCTTACCGTGGCCACCTAACAATCAGATACGCCAATCAGGGTGTGCAAATTTGATTGGCAGTCACCCTTCCTTGCAAAGTTCGCACGGTTGTAAGTTGAACATCGTTGAATGGGTTGAGTTGACTTACTTACATGTAGTTGTCAAATGTGAAAGTTTGTTGGGTGGCCATGGTAAGGCGCATCGCACTGTAATATCTAGTTATGTAGTACCATCCAAGGGGCAGTGAGTTACAAGACAGTGGATTATACTTGCTATCCACTCTAGATCTTCCAACAATTGGGCCCAAAAGTGTTTTAAAAAATAATATTATCGAAATCGTTTTGGTACATTTACACTGGGGGGTTTCAATAAAATTTCAAGTTGGGAACTGGTTTGAATAGTACAGTAAATGACTGTTGTCATTGTCAAATGAATTTTAATTTTTTTCAAAGACCATTTTGAAAAAAAGGGGTACAGAGCAGTTTTCAAATGACTTTTGAAAGTAATGACGCGATTGCAATTGCTACACTGAGTGATTGGTTTAAAAATCTTGGGCCAGTTTATCAACCAATGTGAATGAAAACCAGAACCAATCGCGACTCGCACGCGCGATGTTTCTCACGCTTTGAGCAAGCTACATGCCATTGGAATTTCTACGAATTTGGATTGGTTTATTGCACTGTTAGCACCTGCAGTGATTGGTCGAAGTAATTACGGTAATTATTGACTTAATCACACTTTTGTCCTGTGCTTTGTAGGCGGGCTGTCCTAAACTCAGAAAATTGTTTCTGGCTAATCTGTTGCTTCACTCCACGCCAAAGACTAATGAAAAGGTACTTCTTGTTTTTAGCTAAATTAGGCTTAAATTTCTTTTCCTGTAATTGCGCACATGTAGGAATAATTTGTTCACTTCAGGTATATAATCTGGCAATATTGGGACGAGAAAAGATGTTGAAAAAAATACACTAACAGTAATTTTGGAGAATTTTTTTTTGCCTAGGTTTATAAATAAATTTTGACCATGGTTCTTTAAAATGTGGTTAATTTATTCTTTCCAGAAAGCAATTGGCTTTCCTGATCTGCAATTCCTGGAATGGTCTGGTTTTTATCATGGAATGCAGTGTACAAATGACCACTTACTCAGGTAGGTTGTCGATACTGCGTCATATCGCATCACCTTGTACATGTATAACATTGATTGCATTGAGACTATCAAATAACTTCATTGCATGCCCTTGCATCACATCGAAGTCTTTGACTCACATCTGTTGTTTTTAGAGTAAAAAATAATAATATCTCAGAGTGTCATTAATGGCAGTCTGACACACAAGAAATTCCATGCACCACTCTGAAGTGGCCTTGTAATTACGTATATTGTTGAAAGGCAGCTCTTCAGAAATAGATCAGAGTTGAAGTCACTACCTTTCCACATGATTTGAAATTTGTCCCTCTTCAAATTATTTTATTCTGTCCAGAAATGGGCAAATGAATTAAAATATTTCTACCATCATCATTTTGTCTTTTAGGATCCTGCGTTCCTCTCACAATCTTGAAAGTTTAATCATAAGAGGACCCAATCTGATAACTGCCGAAGGATTTAGTGTATGTTTTGCTTACCATGGTCACGCAATTGTTGTGCATGACCTTACATGGTCACGCAATTGTTATTGTCGTCATCGTTATTATCTTAACTATCACCACTGTCAACTTCAATGATCCTCGCTGTTTTTGTCTCTGTCACCATCATCGTTTTTGCTATTTCATTATCATCGTCGCCATTATTGTCATCATCATCGCCATCAAAAGAATAGCTGTATTTTTGCAATGATGACCGGGGAATATGCGGCAAAATTCTTAGTAGTCCTAGCAGGAGCGAAGCTATGACCTTTCTATTACTAGTATGGAGGCTTTACCGCAGAGCCGAAGGGAAGCCAGGAAAGATGAGGTAGTAAAAAATCTCAAGTATCATCATACGTGTAATATTTGCAGTGCCTCCAAAAGCCAGGCAAATTGTAATCGATAACTTTTTAGTTGTTGATATGAAAAAGTTATCGATGGCAAAACATCGCGTGTGTGATTAAGTTATGGATTACAAACAGCGATAAATCAAGACGTTGACAACAACCAGGGTTCGTGCCACTCCTTGAAGTCCTTGAAAAGCCCTGGAATTTAATTTTGGTCGTCAAGGGCGCTTGAAGGCCTCGGAAAAAAGGGATTTGGTGGCAAACTGCTTGAAAACTCCTTGAAATTTTGCTTGGGTTAAAATTGTTGAGACTGCATCATGCATGTTAAGTTAAAGAGACATTCCAAAAACTGAGCCCAAATTTGACTATTGGGGAAAGATTAAATGCAAAAATTAAAATGCCTTTGCTTGCACTTAACTCGCGTGATGTGGGAAAGAATATGAAGGTAGGCTTTTTCGTTCGTTTATCACTTATGGGGCAAAATCAGGAGGCAGCGTGGCCGAGTGGTTAGGGCGTTGGGTTTGCATGCGGCTGTTCCGGGTTCAAATCCCGTTCTAACCTCTGGTTTGGATTTGTTTCCGGTTGTCCCGGATTCAACTCTACCACGCTTTGTAAATAGCCAACTGGTTGCCTCCTGCCAGTTGGGGTTCGTAATATTGTTTCTTTTAACTTTGAATTGTTTCTTTCACATTGTTAAAAGTGGGGTGCCTGTAAACTAGCTTGATAGCTAAGTGCACTTCCACTATAAACAAGGCATATATTTTATTTTGGTAATCAAGAGGGCATGATTTAGTTAACACTTGCTTATCCAAAGCAAGCGAACTTACAAGATAATCTTCTTCCAGATTAAACTACTTTTTTGGCCTCGTATAGAATACATTTTAAGCTCTATTTCTGTTGACAGCAACGATTCTTGAATTGAACTTTAACCAAATAGGAGCGTGTTGATTGTCATTTTTCGCGGCACTGATCGGGCATCCCTCAATAATTTTGCCCTTAATGTGATAAACATGTAATTGCCATGTGCCCTCGTGCAATTGAGGATTGCTTTCACCTGTATTTTCAATGTTTTCCAAATTGCCCTCGTCGCATCGTGACTCGGGTAATTTTGTGAAAACTTTGAAAATACGCGTGAAATTAATCGTCAATTGTCCTCGTCCGGGCCCATGCGATTTCATGGACAAATGCGCTAATGGCTTGAACCCAGGAGTCATAGCATAACGAAGTAAAGTACGATCGTCTGGGTGAGTGTAGTCTTTCATTTTTTGTCGCTGTTTCCCCAAGCTCCCGCAAAATATACCGGTCATCGACAACTAAACCGTTTCGTATATGTGGAAACGCATTACCTAACACTAATAGGGAAATAGTCGTCGATAACAACATGCCTTGTCTGTAGAGGCTCTTAGTTATCATGAAATATATATGACATCTCTGAGCGTTCTCCATATTGTCCAAACTTACCGTAACAGTGGTTGTCCATGAAGACGACTAGCTGGGAACCCTTTCAACCTCGTTCAGTTTTTCCTCATGCATTATTTCTTTAAGTCCCCATC
Organism: Montipora foliosa; assembly: GCF_036669935.1. NCBI lineage: Eukaryota > Metazoa > Cnidaria > Anthozoa > Scleractinia > Acroporidae > Montipora > Montipora foliosa. Next base: position 53,271,220 of record NC_090870.1, read on the forward strand.
TAGAAATTTCTCATGTAAGGCGATGGAGACAAACAACTTGTACTGATACTCATTCATTTAAAACCTGCCACGGCCATTTTGCACAGTGATCATAATCTCACCCACGTTGTTATTCTGGTTTTGAAAACAAGTATATTTATAATTCCTCTTTTATCCCATCCCAGAGTCTACCAGACTGCCCTTTAAAGACACTGACATTTCACAACGCATCATTTTCGTCTTTTTCTGCTGTTGTCAATAAGGTAAGGATATTTTAAAAAGGAGACAGTGGCATGCAGTTATTGTTTTGTTTATTCTTTTGAATTGATAAAATCCAGATCTTAATGTTGACACTAAAACCAAGGAAAAATTGTTAAGTTGATAATTTCTGCCAACATTTAAAAGGAGAAACTTTTAACAATTGCAGTGGCACGGTACTTTGGAGTCTTTAGACATTTCCTCCAGCAGAGATGTTGGTGATAATTGTATGGAGCTGTTGGACAATGAATTTGAAATGCAAAAGCTACGGGATTTAGACGTGAACAACACAAATATCACAAGTATTGGCTTAAGGTGAGCTACAAGCATTGTTTTTCTTTACCCAAGCTTCACGTGCGAGCTATGACAATGAACAACCTCGTTCCCAGGGTCTGTCTTGTAAGAGAGATCCTGGGAAAGAGGTTGGACAATGGGCCATTTCCGAGTTGCTGTTTGTCTCTGTTTCGAAGTGGGTCTTGGTGCTCAACTATGGCAAGGGAAATGGTTTTGATTTGCATAAGAATACGCAACTCATTGCCATTTGAATGGTTGTGCACCAGAACTCGCTTTGAAACTGAGGCATGCAGCAACTCGGAAATGGGCTATTCCTCCACCTCCTTATTTCAATAAGCTCTTAGAGCTACAACTGACCGTCCTGATTTTTCAATGACTTTGTGAAGGGCCGCTGCTACTTTAGTTTGAGTTTTATTGAATGGGACTTTAAAAGTTCCAAACATATCAACCAAATCGAAAACGCACGAACTACCACTGCCAAGAAATGGGAGCCGTTCGTACCCTGTTTACGATTTAGTAATGCGATGACCGTAGTCTCCAAGAGGTATCCAATATATTTTCCGCCAGAGACTTTTAATATCAAGGTTTATTCTGGCCCTAAATTGTCTACCCATGAGCGCTTCTGAGGTTACTCTGTCATAGAATAATGGAGCATTAACCTGCTATGTAAAACGACAACCAAAAGAATGCTACCTTTGTGCAGGTGGTGGTTTCAAATATTGCGATATAATTTATGTTTCATACTGTACTTTCTGTAGAGTTTTGTCAAGTCTTGTAATGTATTTGATGTAAAGTTCTGTGGGTTTTAAAGGGGCTATGTCGTGTTATTTTAGGGTGTTTGGGGAAATCTTAAGTTTATGACGAGTTGAAACTTGAACAAAGTAATGTGGAATTCCTCTATCGGTAAAATTATCGTGACATCATAAGCAAGATGATTGTGAGCAAAAACGACCTATATCCAGGCGATTTGCCATAAACTTGAAAAAAGTCGGGGCAACTTTTGTCAAGATTACCCAAATGCAATCCGTTTCAATCTTGTCCATTTGTGTCCATCCATGCTTCTCTTTCCTTTTGCTGCATTTCCTTTATGTTCTTCAACAGTTTTAAGTGGTTATTGCAATGTTTCATTTAACTTTTTGGGCATTTTGGGTGTCATGAAATTACATCACTTTGCGTGACATAACTCCTTTTATTATATCTCGCAGATAGTACGCGCGCTGTAATTGGCTAAATTAGCGGGCCGTATTCTACAGTACGGCCCGCTAAATTTAAAATTTCGACAAAACATCATCTAGCGAGTTTTTCATGTCATTTCTGTTGCATAAACTTGTACTGAAAACTGTTTGAATCTTGCAAGCAACTATTTCAAACTTAACAGCCAAGAAGATTTAGTTTTTGGGATTTTGGCACGGCATTCTTTGTGGCAGTTGAACCTTCCGCTTCACTTTGACTAGCTTCCTTGCCCGCGCGCCGGTTAACCTCAGAGATATAATAAATATCTTACTAACCTCGTTTTGTCGGCTTTTTATAGTTATTTGTGTCAGATACCGACTTCTTCTGTTTACTTTCGAGCTGAAAAATAGTTTGTAGTTTAGTCTGTGGCCCACTTTGTGTACAGATAGTTTGTTTTTGTAAATTGTAGGGGTGTTATTTAAGTGTGGCCATTTCTTATCTACAGGTTCATTTTGAATGGTTGCCCGAATCTCAGACTGCTGAATTTAATATCATGTCGCGGATTGCCCAGAGGATTTAAAACAATACACAGGGAACAGGCCATTCAGGGTCTACGACGTACTCTTCTGGCTGGTGAGGGGGATTCAAATTAGGTACTGCGAGCAAGTACTCCAACATCGTTTCCAGGGTCTCTCATCTTCACGTTTGCCTGGAGCGGGGAGACCACGCGGTCTGTGATTGGAGAACGAAACAGTCGATAATACAACAGAAACAATGCACCAAGCCCTGATAACGAAAGAAGCTACAGGTCGTAGGAACCAATGAAGATAGCAGTCTAGAAGAGCTACCGGATCACTCCTGAAGCGAGCCAGGAGAGACCCTGCCTGGTTGGGTCTGGTCACTTGTCTCCCAAAATCTGGCAGATTGCAAATGTGTTTCTGGCGAAGGGGCATCCAGTGTCAGTTTACCGATACCAGAAGTTGCAAGTAACACTAGAGTTGCTGGCTCTCTCCCGCCTTAATCAGTCTTCTCGTGGCTTCACCTTTCCTTGGACATTTGTATGGAAAACAGAAAAGCCTGCACCCAAATTTAATGATAGCATGACGATGCTTTTGCTTCTCTTGTTTCACTTTATCGCCCATTCTATCCAATACTTTATCCAGAGATCTCCTCACAGATCCCTTCTTTCCTATGCAAACGCAATACTGGTGACAATAGACGTCTGTTACGCCTTGTTCTTTTGAGTTTAGAATGTGTCGTAGACTTGTACACAAGTCGACATCTCTCTAACTGCGGCAAGCCAGCGAGCCAGCGAACTCACGAAAACGTACTTTTGGTAAAGTCTAAATTTGTTGGTTTTTTTTAACTGTGTGCATTTGAGCAAGTTATTCCTGTTGTTAAACTTATTTAATTAAAACCCCTTAGCACCCAAACCGGCCAGAACCCCCGGGAGTCAATGGGTTTCATGAAAAAGGACGGCTGTCTGGAAATGAAAACGTTCAAGGAGTTTTGTTATACCTGCCAACTCAAATACGTTTTCTGATTGGAGGAGAACGTGTCACGTGTCATTGGCCAAAATTCATGACGCCCTAGGGCAA
>NC_090870.1:53279521-53299521 GCF_036669935.1 Montipora foliosa
ATCTTGATTCGGTTGAGTTTGTCTTTCAAAACCTTAGTTTTTCCTCTTCCAAGGGTTATTCCCTTCGTTCCGGTACGAGTTTGTCTTACACCAGGGCGAGGGAAGTCGTTTTGGCTAAGTTTCGGGCCATCGGTGTTGATACGTCAGGTATAGGTTTGCACTCGCTTAGGATAGGGGGCGCTTCGGCTGCGCTTAATAGCGGAGTTCCCGATCACGTCATTAAAAACCACGGCAAGTGGAAATCTGACTCTGCCAAGGAATTATATTGCCGTGAAAATCTCCGACGACAGCTTCTTGCTACTTCGCGCATAGGTCTCTGAGTTACGCGCGCTCGCTCTCGTTCTTTGTTTTTCTCGACACAACTGGTCGTGTCCTTCCTATTTCAACGTGTTGTTGCCTTTCTGCTGATTAGAACTTAAACGTTTTCTCTGCGGCGGAACGCAGTGACAAAGCAGAGAAATGTGTTTATGTTCGGAATTTGCATTTATGGCCGCAGTTTGATCCTCTAGGGATTTTACGCCACATCTCGGTATTTAAGCCTTGTCGCCTCTCGCGTTAGTCACTCGACACAGCCAGTTTTACCGCTCGCACCTTGCCGAGCTTAATTTTTCCTAGTATGCTGTTTACGTTTAGTCTCGTAGTTTACAGTGATGTAATTCGCTTTTTCTCCGCCACTACTTTATTTCTTGTATGTTAGCTTTTTTCTCGTCTCCAATAAACACAACTGGTCGTGTCCTTCCTATTTCAACGTGTTGTTGCCTTTCTGCTGATTAGAACTTAAACGTTTTCTCTGCGGCGGAACGCGGCAGTGACAAAGCAGAGAATTTTACTTCGTTACTGATTCTGGTTTTGAATGATAAAATCAGGGTTTTCGTTTGAGGCCGGAAGCCGGACGTTTCGTTTAGTTCTTTACCATTTAACGTCCGGTACTATAAACTTTAAGATTAGTGGACTTGTTTTTTGTTTCCTTTTCCTTTTTGTTGGGCTTGGGTATCCCAGGAAGCCATGGGCTGAAGAAACACAAGACAATCGTGCAATAAATCCTTCAAACTAAACAAAAAGTCATATCGCCTTATTTTGCAGGATTAAAAGGAACAATCTTTCTGATGGCATTTTAGTTGAGCGATAAGTTTAGTTTTCTTTTTTTTCTCCAGTCTCAAGAATGTAAACAGCTTTTCCGAGGGTTTCAGACCTTCTTGAGGGTTCGCTCCCAGTCCATCGGCCTTACAAAGGAAAATAGCCATGTCCGATACTTTTATTATCAAACCCAGTACTTTGAAAAGCTATCGAAAACCCTGACAAAATACATGAAATGTTCATATATTTGAACTGCGGAAATTAAAATACATGAGAGTTGGAGATTATCACAGTAAAGCAGAAACCTTCAAACGGGACTCAAACAAAACATGCGATTGCGTTGAACTGCTCCATCAAGTGAGCTATTAATTTTGCCAACTGAGGCCTGGGGCCAGTTTCTCGAAAGTCCCGAAAACTTTTCGGGCCCGAAAAGCGATCTGTGAAATTGCCAATCGCTTGTTTTGGAAAGCCGGTCTTTCGACATGTTTTCAAGGTAACAAAAAGAAAAATAACTGTGAAGTTTGACGAATTAAACCCTCTCCCTTCTTGAGATACAAAGGGAATTGTGACCCTCGAAAATGACCCGTAAAGTTTCGGGACTTTCGAGAAACGGGCCCCCTGGTCAATTGTGAGTTCAGCTTTTTTTCCCGCTTGAGGTGAATGAATGAACGATGAAGGATATATGGATTGTTCATGTATTTGAATTTTGAAAATGCGGAAATTGAAATACAGTAAGACTGGTTTTCACTAGCGACGCAAGCATAAGCATAAGAGGGCTTATTTCACCGTGAAAACGGCTTTGACGCAAGCATACCAAGCACAAGGATCAATTTTTTTCCTTTTCCTTGTGCTTACGCTTACGTCGCGTTCGCTTGCGTCGTGTGAAAACGATTCGCAGCATTTCAGTGATGGTATTTTTTACAGGTCACAGGTAACAGGTGGTTGCTTTATTAATACAGAAAGTATCCTAAACATGCATAAAACGCTAACTTAAGCCTAATGAGGCCTAAGGTTAGCTTTTATGAATGTTAATAGGATACTTTCTGCATTCATATTCTGCTATCATATTTATTGTTATGGCGTGATTACCTTCCTTTATTTTCATATCTTGTTTTTGTTTTGATGTATTCTAAAGTCGGAAAATTTGAAGGGAACACGTAGCACTGAAATGTTCTATGGGGAGGGAAGGGGGAACACACAGCACTAGTGCTCAGTGTTCGGGGGAACACAAAACGCTGTGACAACGGCTGTGGATCGGCCAATTAAGTTCGACGTCTGAATCAACTGGTGAACTTGTCTTCATTAGTGTTGGTCGAAACTCAAATTAAGTTCGGCTCATGAAGAGTACGGCACCGGGCCTAACTAACCGTGGCTCACTTCCTCGGGACAGTACGACCCTCACGCACGGCTGGTCAGAGGTTAGAACCAACAACGAGAGCTTAACAATATTTAGACATGCCTGAAAGCGGAGATGCTAAATATTTGTCTTTTTTTTTCCAGATATTGTTGTAACTACTAAATTCTCGTCACCATTAATAAGCCTGTTTTCTTGTGATTGTTCTTGCTTCTTCTACCGCTGCTCGTCACCATAATTTCGTCATACCTGTTACGCAACCAGTTAAACAGAGAAAATACGTACTTCCAAGCCAAAACACTCTAACCATAAAACTCATCTTGTACAAGGCTCGACAAAGGAAAAAACGAGGATTTTTAATTTTTTTTAATTCACAGCTTCACAATAGCAATGTTCACTTGCACAAGATTGACAGAAATTTCACGAAAGAATGGATGAAACAACAACAGATAGAGGTTAACTATCAATAGAGTTATTTCAGTAGAATTATGACTTAGAGTTAACGACTACCAAAATCCTGAATTCAGGATTTTGGAAACTTAACTCTGAACTCTACGACATAACTCTATGAAAATAACTCTAAAGAACAGCTGTCCCCCAACAGATGTAGAATTCGTCCTAAAAATACATGGTACATGGATGAAAATCGCCAAACGGGCGTGTCATGAAAACAATACCCAACTGTTTTGGGGTCCACTGACATGATACCTTGGGTGTTAAATTCATAATTTCTTTCACTAAACATTCCATTCTATAAATTGTCCTTGGTTTCCTCCGATACTTTGGCGGTATCTTCTGGTATCTTGCTGCTATTACGACCGCATAATAATATTGTTAAAATACATTTCTACACTCTGATTTGAAATTTTCCGGCTTTAGTGACGTACTTGACTCCTTTGAAAGGCTTGTATTTCTAAAATAAAGAGAAAGAGTTTTTCAACCGAGTGTCCAGTGTTTTCACAAGTGCTTTGATTTAGCACGGTTACACATGATGATTGGTTAGAAAATCGGGTCCCACATTTCCAGCCAATAAGAGCCATTGGCTAGAAAACTGGGTGCCATATTTTCAGACCAATAAGAACCAAAAGAAAATTCCCGCGCTTGGCGCCGGCTGCATGTCTTCATTATGATTGGCTCGTTTAAGAAGGCTGGAAATGGTTTTTCGCTGCGCGCGCGCGCGTAACCAACACACTAAGAAGCACGCATCAGCTGATTGAATCAAATTTCCGACTAGTTATCAAAAGTATGTTGGCGCGAACCCGAAATAAAACCTGCGGGAAAATATTGTCTTTATCTCGAAATTTTGCTCGGTGACCCATTTTGATTTTTTGCATCCGCGTATCATTCACGATGGCACTTCAAATAAAAAAGTTTCGGGGGAAGTTATCTAGTACAATTTTCTGTAAACTACAAAACGCAAGGCTGCTGCCTAAGAAAATTTTAAAGGGGCCCTCAGAGATAAACGCTGAGAACTTAGGAGCCCAACATATGAAGTGAAAGGTGTTGCTGTGAAAAATTAAGGCGCCCAGAGCTATTCTTTGGGAGCCCGAGGCTACCGGGCTCCTGTTAGGCAACAGCCTTGAAAACGCCTTTTTCGATCGATCTTAAATTTCGTCATACTCTCTAAGAAGTTAAAGGATTAAGGGAGATTTCCAACAAAGAAATAAAAACGGTAGGTCACCGACTTAGTTTCTCAGATAATTTTCAAAAACTGAAATTTAGAGAGCCTTTTTGTGTACATGTCGTGTTGCCATGGTAACTGATATGACGTCATAAGTACCCTTAAAGTATTACCCAACAATAAAGTGGCAAAGATATTTATAGTTTATCTACACTATGAAATATCCTTCTTTGGTATCTTTGATCGTTCCAAACACTACAGCAGCGAAAAACCCTTTCAAGCCTGCTTAATCGTCTGCGTCTGACGACCAAAGAAATTTCTCCAGTTCAGTATTGCGGAGAACAATTACTGGAAAACACCGAAAAGGATAAATTCTTGGTTTCTAATCAAATTCGAGTTCCAACCCGCGTTTTTCTTCATCATTTTATGGCCCAAGAGTCATAAAAATCAAGGCGCCGTAACGTTTAGTGCGGCCTGTGAAAACGACGTTGGAAAGACATCATTGAATAGAGCAGAAAAAACAAAGTTTTAAACTTTTAACGCTGCTGTGCATTATGGTCCATTGAATTGCCCAGTCATAGAGCACGTTCTCTCTAAAAGATATTGTAAGGCATGCAAAGCTAAATTTTATTATCTGCGAAGAATCAACACGGGCAGCTCTTGAGTGAACGCTAAGCTTGCATTTTAAAGTTTTTCGCGCCTTATATTTACCTCTCCATAAATATCCAGTCTGCTGACTTTCAGACTCGAAGCCGCCAGCTGTGCGATTTTGAATTGAACCTAAAAATTGTACGAAAAGAAGAAATGATTTGTGCGCCAGACAATAAAGCGGCATACAAGTAAACAAACATCCTTTCGAACTCAAAATAATTACATCAGACCTTGGATTATCCACATGGTAACGTTTCGAAATACCTTAGTAATTGCTTGTAAAACCCTGATGAAGAAAGGCAACTGGTGCCTTTCGAAATATTACTTTTCCAATATTCCTTCACCGTTCAATCCGCTTTGCTCCTTTTCGTTTTTGTACAAGAAAATGACCATTGACAATATTAACATTCTTTCGATATTCATATTTACCAATCACTGGAACAAAAGAACCGTTTGATTAGACAACCAATCAACCTGTACGATGTGGTTGGAACAATAATGACGACAGCTGAAGTAACGGAGAACGTCGCTATACTTACCGATATCGTGCAGGATTCATCGGGAGGTGGGACACCAGTTTGGAGTGACATCTAGAAAGAGTTAGCAAATCAATAAGGAAGGATACAAGCGATGTTGTAGAGGCAGTCAAGCAAGCGCAGAGCTAGGGACGCAGCGCAATGCCACAGCTCCTACAAGTTTTCTATTGCTAAGAGGTTGAGCTCCTTTACAAGCAAGGATCGTAAGGCCATTCGAGTCAGTTTTCGGTTTGGAGCTCTGAGATTTCTCTTCGTGTGAGTGATTCCGGATGAAGTTATCCTAGACTACGCTAACCGTCCCTTTGAACAACTGGGGTCAGGTGTGCAGCCTCTCTATGTCACGCTCCTCGACTGGAATGAAGATGCGGCTTGACTGACTTTGAAAGAACTGTTGGTAGTCTGCGTAAAGTTATCACCACTACAGTGCCGCCGCCGAAACAGATGCCACGAACCTCTTTACAACCACTAATTTGATTGATGAAGGAGTTAAGTTTCTAAAGAAATTGCGGTGCCCCGTCGGTGGGGAAGTGAAATACAGGAACGGGATTATCAACTGGCAAGAGAAAATTAAGGAGACAGAGAGGGAATCGCCCAGTCTAGCCCTTGGGATATGTTGATTCCAGTTGGGTTGTTTTCAGATGTCACAAAAAACGGAAGTGTGTCTCCCAAGACGTCCGCAAGGTCAGAAGAATTCCAGGTGGAATTACGGTTTGTTGAGGAACACGACTTTCAGAGGTAAGGAAATTGGTACATCTATGCCCCAAAACCCGGAGTGGGAGATAGATTTCACAATTTCTTGTATAATCTAAGGGCTGCCTTGTTGGACGAAGAATAGGATTCCGAAAGCCATTACGCAACGCCAGATGAATTCATATGACGTCATGCTTTACAATAGTGACGGACCTCTCGGGAAACACGCGTCCGATCTTAAATTGACTTTTGTGAAATTAACGTATCCCGGCCAACGCCCTACACTCCCTCTCTCCCTCATTTCCTGTTGCAAGTGATAAATGACCACCGTAAAGAAATTGGAACGTTGATCTTTCCCGCATTTGCCCTTCGTCGGAAGGTATAGGAGACAGCTCTACTGTGTTATGGTTAGGCTTCATTGTTTCCGTTGTATATTTTTTGTGCCAATTGTTTTCTCAACCACTAAAAAGAACCGCCGTAAGAGCTGTGTACTGACCCCACCGAAAACTCTGGAAATACATTGTGTAGTGTCTCCATAATTCCGGAGACTTGCGACTCTCATAACAAAATGAAGGAAGAAAATTAACTTACGTTTCCTCTCAGATTGGGCAGCTTCTGGGGTAGTATTTTACCTATCTATAACAAATTTCAAAGATTCTTGTCACACAAGAGGCTATTTCTCCTTCTGAGTGAATAAAGTCCCACCTAGTTGCTTCCTTTTCATGTGTATTACTAAGTAATCACATGATTTTTCTCGTGCAATTTGGAATAAATAAGCACTTGTAAATCACACTCGCCCATAATTTTGTTCGTCATTGAAAAACATTTACTCGTGCTTATTTATTCCAAATTGCACTCGAAATCATGTGATTATCTATATAATTTCATGTACAATTGTACATAGGCCATAATTTGAACTAGAAAAACAAGGAGCAGTCACTAACACAACAGTATACGAAAAGGAGGTTAGTAGTACTATTTATTTTAACTCTACAATCCTGGATAAAAAGTAATTGAGACCTTTCTCAAGTTTAGTGCTCTTAGACAATAACTACAATAAAAGCCCAATGTTGTTTATGGAGAAGTGCAAATAACCAAGGTATCGCACAACATTTTTTTTGGGGGGGGGGAGTAGTGTTCACAACTAAGATTTATTTTGTTGCATTAAAATTGTTTAGATAAGGATAAATATTAAATAGAAATAGAGCAGCAAAATTTCCCAAATGGCCATACTGGACTTAGAATACAGTTTGCTTTAATAGAACTTTACATAATAGTGCACAGACTATCTGATAGGCATAGCAAAACTATTCACAAATACTTTGGAAGGAATTGAAAATAAACTTACATCCCAGACAAGTTCTTTCTTGACAGGGTCAAATGAACAGCTACCAACTGCAACAAAAATGTGTTGTGGCTTAAACGTGGCTTCAATTATTAAGTGACGAGTGAAATTAGGGAATATTTCACACACGTTTTGTCCAAAATCAAACAATACTCAAGTGAGATTATTCCCTAATTTCATGAGTATACCATTTGATTAGCTATTAATATCATGGGTGAAAAACTACTCCTCTCTTACTTAAACCTGGACGCCATTTTGGCACTGCAGGAAAAGATGCCATGGCAACATGTAATGCTAAAATTTTGCACCAAAATTATTAAGGAGTAATTTGTCACCCCTGATATTAGAGAAATAATAATACAACATGAGAAGCAAATCTGAGTGAATAATAATGAGAGTGGGCTATGGATTAATAAGGAAAATTTATTACAGATTGCTAGGGACAATTGGAAAGTTAATCTAAATTGTGAAATACATGTCTGAAATAGATGGTAACATTTGAAGTGTGTCCGGATTTACATATGGGATACACTGGTTCATGTACATGTGATTGTTGCCCTCATGAACTAGATTCCTTACACCTACAGTGTATGTTTCAAATGTCTTCATTTAATGCAAGAATTGCAACTGACCGGACCTAATGTACATTGAAAACGGCCCAGTGAAACTTGGCACTGAAGCAACACTGTTATTTATAATCACAAATGGTTTTGCATCTTACCCGAGGGAGTAAGGTTGACATTTAACACTTGTTTTGGAAATGGAACCGTGACAACCACATCCTCCACCTACCAATGAACAAAAGCAACAAAGCACACTTCAGCAAACATATCATTCTTGTACTGTATTTTGTTGTTGTCATTGTTGTTGCAATAATTGGTGTATATCACCCCTTCCTAGCAAGTTCAACACAGGCCAATTCTTTCTTCCATTTGATGATGGTCTTGTTATAAGAACGAAAAACATCTTTTACAATTATTATTTCCCTGTTTGTTGTGCATTTCTTGCTTATACTTATATTGTAAGTTACCAAGATGTTTCCAGTTTTTTTTTGTTATCATGTTGCATTTTCTTCATTTGTCAGCGGAAAAAGGCCACTTGAGTAAAGCAAGTTACTGTAATATGCCCAAAACACGTGCGGGTGTTTCATCAGGGTTTCCAAACACAGAGAAACAGATGAAAGAATGACGCCATAGGCGGAGTGCAAGTATTGTCATGGTAACGAACACGATTAACTAATAAAACGTGAGCTTCGTCCTCATTGTAAGATACTTTTGTGCTTCAATAATTATAATTCTTCTCTACTACAGTCTGTATGTACATTAACATTTTTATTGCAAAACTTTACATTATCATGATTTGCTTTTCATAACTTCCATATCTTATTTCATGTTACACAACATGCAAGCTTTAGCGGTTGGTCACCACTTTTTCATCATTGCAAAAATTAAATGAATAAAACAAGTTGTTTTAAATCATTCTGGACATTTCATCAATATCAATGTAATAAACAGAACATTACATGGACGCTTGGGGATAAGAATTTTCTCTTCTCGTGCTGAAAGTATCTCTCACTCATTTGCTTCGCTCACTCGTGAGAGATACATGTACTTTCAGCACTCGAAGATAAAATTGGTATTCCCGTGCGCCCATGTAATATCTTCTAAAGATATATCTGATGCATGCAAATTTCCCATGATTTCCACAAATCTTGTTTGGTCGATTTTCTTGATGTAAATGCTTTATTCTATGTGTAAGTACTAAACCAATGCAATGATGAGCAAACTTGTCTGGCGTTAGACAGAGTATAATCTATCAAATCTCACTCCCAGGAGTCAATGGGGTAACACAGAATGCTCTTGTTAAATGAATACCATAGTTTAAAATACTAGTTGCGTCACATAACCACTTGGCTTAACAGCAAGCACACTTCCTCTTCTTCTCACCTTTCGATTGCAATGTAAGTGCACATGCCTAAAGGTCTGAATGAAAAAGGGGCTGTTCATAGCCTGCTGACAAAAGCCATCTACCCAAGCAAGGAGATAGTTACCTCCACTTTGTAGCTTCTTTAAAACTAAATTTATCACAGATTTTAAAGTGGTACTACGACCAAAAAACGATTTCTTTTTTTTCTTTGGATTTCAAAACTATGTTAACTAAACACTAAATGATCCAAGTTTTAAGTTCTGATTTTAAAAAAACACCTGTCTATTTTAACTGCAATTTTCTTATTTATTGGTCCGCCATTACTAACTTTAAAATCTTGAGAGAGCTGGGTCGAGGAGAAAATGACGTCAAAGACTCACTAGTTTAAGAATGCAATGCGTGTGTACGCGGTTGAATTAATATGCAGCACGGGAGTTTCGGGCTTTCAGACTTTTAAACCCGTGTTTTGCATATATAATAAATTGCGTTTACACGCTGAAATTTTAAGCTAGTGAGTAAATGACGTCATTTTCTCTAGATCCAACCCTCTGATGCCCAATCGGTCAGTTGTGAACGTGAGTAATGGCGGACCGTGAAATCCAAAACTTACACTCAAAATAAACAACCTTTGGATAAAACTCAAAGCTCAAAATTTTGCCAGTTGGGTGTTAAGCGAACACGCTTTCAAAATTTGAAGAAAAAAAGGATATGATTTTTTGATCATAGTACCACTTTAAGGTAATAATTATTATCATGATAAAATATCTTATTTTAACTTCATGAATTTAATTTATTTTCTACTGTTTTATTATTTTTTAAAATCAATATGAATTTACAGTTCATGTGATGCCACAAGATTTTTAACCAGCTTAAGTTATTTTATTATTTCACTATTAGGCCATTTTATCATATTTGGTCAAGAGAATGCGCAAAATATGAGACGGTAATACACTGTAGTGTCCTGGTTTGACCGGTTCAGAACAGAGCAAATACGGACGGAACGGGAGATTTTCAATGAACGAAATTGTTTTCAACATGATACAAAGCCTGAGAATTATGTAAGCTTGTCATCGCTTGTCACTTGTCATTTCGTTTAATCATACAATCAATCAAATAAAGGACATTTGGCTGGCTTTCTGTGCTGTTTACTGTACATAGTTCACAAGCACCCTGAAGGACAGATGATGCATTTTTTTTAGAAACGCTCTTACTAAATTAAATAAAATTGAAGCAAAATAACACCTTTTTGTATAGTGGAACAATAAATCTCTTATTCAATGGTTTAACACATACATGTACTGGTAATACTCGCAACATTTTGCTCATTGCTCATATTTTTCCTTGCCCCTGCGGGGCTTGGAAAAATACTACGCAACTCACAAAATATCCATGCGTATTATTAATTATGTTAAACCATCAAATAAGATGTATTAACGTACAGTAGCTGTACATTTAAAATCAGCCTATCAATACCACACACCAATTTTCCCATTGTCTGTTTAGGGCCAACAGTGAGGTCAAATCTCCCAGAACCTCCCTGCAACAAATATATATAAAGGCATTAACCCAGTTCGTAGACTAAGTACAAAAAGCATCACATTGTACATGTACATGTAGACAGATGATCCTTGTTTGAAAAAGGGAATTTCTAGAGATCAACCCCGCTGTGCAAGAGAGAGTGAACAATTTATAACATTAAATTTTGTTAACCACTCATTTAACATATAGTGAAGTAATGTACAAGTCCTGCCAAGATTATTCCTGTGTGACACAAAGGCCTTAGTTAGCAAATAAAAAGCCATGGTAAAACTTCAACAAATTTGGCACAACTACAATTATAATGATTCGAATTGCACAGGAAACGCGACAAGAGGTGGTAACTGTACTTAAACCATGGAGCTATTTATAGATAATAAGTGATGTTAGAGATAATAATGATGGTTTGCTAATTTTCACACAGTACTGTAAGTTGCTCTTTTCACCGCCACAATCTCCCTTTTAAGGCCAATCAATTCTACACATGCACGCTACAACTTGAAGGAATTATTCAAATTTCCTTTTACCTCCTGGTAAGTTATCTGGGGTTTTGCATAAACTGGGATAGCAACAGTTCTATGAAGGAAAACATGGACATCATGATGAGAGATCAAATATACTTTCTGACAATAGACAGTATTACTGATGTACACTGCATGTTCATTGTACCACACGAACCATTAGTTCTTTTAGGCAACCTTTCTACATGTACAAGACTACGTGCAATTACGTGTGTACACGTAAAGTATCACAAGCAAGTTGTGGCTATTATGGATATTAAATTTTAAAGCATAACATGAAGCTTTTATAATAAGGTACACTGTTGGCAACTCACATGCACAAAACAACATTCTGGACACATCACCTGAATTCCTAAATAGTAAACTTGCTTTCAGTTAATAAATGATGAGCTGTGTTTTCACTGATCTCATTAAGTAAACTTGCTCATTTGTCACTGTAACTTGAGTTGAGTGTCCTTCGGGGAAAAAAATTAATACGTACACATGCTAATTATTTTCAATAAATTCCTAACAAACAATTCAGAAGAAAGCTTAATAACTGTAGTTTACCATAAAAATAATAGTTTAAGTGAATTTTCCGTTTAGTACACCCAAGTGTTAGGAGTCAGTAAGACATCAAATCACCGCGGGGTTCTTCTACTGTATTTTATATTGGGTATCGGATGCCATATCACAAGCAAAATGACTGCACAGCTTTATTCACAAGGAATCAATCTGTTCAATAACAGCGTGTCAGGCTTTTTTGATACAGTGTATCTAGATATCCGCATCCAAAGTTGGAGTAGCTGAAAATATGTGAGACTATAATGTTGCGTAAATGGACACCACAGGAAAAAAGTAATATCTTGATTTCAGATCTGAATTTCCCGACACACTTCCGTTTGTCATTACATTTATCTCTGGAAGGTTTTTCACATCTCACCGGCTCCCGACGCTTACTAACAGGAAAACTCTGTTAAACTATATTTTATTGTAAAACACATTTACTTAGCTTTCTTCTGATGTATAGTTTGTTAGGATTTTATTGAAAGTAGCAATTTTTTTTCCCAAAGGACACGTGCAAAGGTGGGAAGTATAACCTTAAGTTCTCCCCAATGTATCTGTCCATACATGTAGATTATGTGGTAACAAACAAACGAAGGGGGTATTTTCTAGAGAAACTGCGGTGAGTGAAACACGAAAACTTGGTTTAATTAATTTACCGAACAAGTTGATAAAGGTAAATCAACCACTATAATAAGAAAGATTTGCGAGTGCCAGCCTTTCATCAATTCTCAAGTTTTCATAATAATATTATTATGGTGATACCTACACATGTAGCTGTTAGAGAACTCGCCTCCCAACAACGCCGCCTGGGTTTGATTCCCAGACTTGGCATCAGATAATATGAGTTCAGTTTGTTGGTTCTCTACTCTGCTCTGAGAGATTTTCTCCAGTTGAGCACTCTGGTTTCCCCTTTCCTCAAAAACCAGCCTACGTAATTGATTTGATTTATTTCAATCTGTACAGTTTCCCCAATCAGTGCCCCAGAACCAAATACAGATTTAAAGATGGTGCCTACTATTGCTATTGCCCAAACGTTCTGCGCATCTCGAGATACTCGGATTTCTTATCGGCGGTGCTTATTAATACAGGGATATTTTTGTTCGGTTCAAAACTTTGCGGAGAAAGCAGAACTTACATGTAGCAAGTGCTCTTGATATCCAAAAAGACAATTGGGGGTAACTGCGCATTTTTCAGAGATAATTAAGCTTCCATTTGGAAAAGAATGCCACACATTGCTTTGTATTTTAAATCTTTTTACAAAATATTGTTGATTAATTATCTTCCGAAAATGCGTGGTTACCCCCAATTTTCTTTTTGGATTTCAATAACACTTGTTAAGATCTGCTTTTCCCGCATAGTCAGTAAACCGCGCAAAAATACCTTTGAATTAGTAGGCACCGTCCTTAACACTTTAAAGTTCAATTGTATTCTCAGGGGAAGGGTAGTACAGTAAGCATAAAACCTCTTTCACACACACAAATCTTAAGACCTCTTTTATCTCACCTACCCAGTTGTGATGTGGTAAGATAGGAGTCTATAATTTCCATCAGGAGGCACAAAGGACAAGATTTTCTCACTCTACAAAAAGAATCATCGGAGTGGTTTATAAAATGCTTAACCTCCAGCCGCTCACTTTAATATAACCAATGGCTAACTATTGTGCTTCTCCTAAAGTGAAAGGCATTTCACCTTTGTTGCTTGAAGCAACGTCAACACTTCAGTTTCTCACAGAATTGTCTTCTACAAAAGGCTTTCAATTTGTCCTCCTGGCTAGACGTTTTTAAATATTGAGTTACTCTTCATACTCACTTCCCATCTTTTTAATCTCACACAAGGGTGAAAACTGGGATCCTCTAGCAACCTTGAATTCACAAAAGATAAGGACAAATCTGGCATTCCTGACAGTTTACAACAGGAGTCAATCTGTGAAAAAAGGTACAGTAGGTCTGTGTCGACTCAAACTTGTGTAAAGGAGAAATTAAAATAGTCCTTTCTTAAATTATGTTAGAAAAGATTCAAAGACACTAACCACTCCCTGGATTTCTGTAAATACAGTTGAACCCTGTTAAGAGAAAATAGCAAGGGATGATTGCTGTGTATAAGAATACATACATGTACATAAAAAACAAAAATGTTTACTCACATGTTTGTCAATAATGCAGTCAATTTCCTCAACAACATCAAAATAAACCTGCAAGAAAGAACACCAAGTTAATCTCTGGACAGAATCTTTGCATATTTGAATGATAAATATAACTTACATGTACATTGTATAAAATTTCAAACATTAAATTGATAACATTAATAATTTAATGGTTGTTACAATGATAATTAATACTACTAATAATAATTTATTCCATAATAAAATAGAAATACCTCATTGTGTGTATATTTTACTCCTGTTCGTCTCCAAGGCACATTAGATAATTGACCAGTGGGTAAATGAGAGCTAACACTGTTTAAGACAAGAAAAGATAAATATTTTGAAAACCCGCTCGTCAGCTGTGACTTTTGGAAAGGAATTTTGCCTACATTAATTAATTAAGGACGGTGCATACTAATTAAAGATATTTTTGCCCCAGTGTGTGATTATGCAAGAAATGTAGATCTTAACAAGTGTTATTGAAATCCAAAAAGAAAATTGGGGGTAACCACGCATTTTTCAAAGATAATTCATGAATAATATTTGTAAAAAGCTGTAAAATACAAAGCAATGTATGGCGTTCTTTCTCAAATTGAAACTTAATTATCTCTCAAAAATGCATGGTTACCCCCAATTTTCTTTTTGAATACCAAGTCTTAGAGTACTTATTAAGATGTACTTTCTCCGGATAGTTTTGAACCGCGCAAAAATATCCCTGTATTAGTGAGCATCGGCGATAGGAAATCCGAGTATCTGGAGATGTGCCGAACGTATGCGCAATAACAATTATAGTAGGCAGCGTCCTTAAGAGTCACTGAGCTCCAATGCAATAATTATTTTTTGAGCAGTAATTCCTAAACCAGTCTATAAAAGAGGAGTTTCAGTAAGCTCAGAGTCAAACCAGGTGAAGCATAATTATATCCCCACTGATGACAAGATCGATACATGCACATGTACCGGTACTACATGGGTGTGTTCCTGAACAATGAATGTATATAATCTCTGTGGATGATGGTGACAACAAGTGCTCTCATTGATATAAACAAAAGGTGCCATCACATTTAATTTTAAATCAAAACAATAAAATTATAACAATTGCACTCGAAACTTAAATCACAAGTCCTACATGTACATGTAGTAAAGTAGGGCTGGCCTGAGCAATAAATTTGTGAAGCACCCACAACAAATTTATAAGAACTCTTGCCTATCATGTCAACTGTGTATGTGACCAGGGATCATTTTTGCAACTTGGCAATATAATTAAGCTTCACTTAATTGATAAGTTATATCAATGGCCACTTCAAACAACATACAGTGTATTCATATGAAGTTACCGGCAGAATCCACTTCATGTACAATGTACATCTTGAAATGACCTGGTTTGCTTGTAATCTGAGACTAAAAGTTATTGTATTCACCATAGATCAATGACACAATCATTGCATTGCTAAAATTATCTTCATGGTCCTTACATGTACATTATATGATATGGCTGTATCCCAAAAAAGCAGCTTGACTTACTGTGATCCACCAGTTACTGTATTGACCACTTGTCTGACAATGCTGGGAGGATTTATGAGTTCCCGCAAGATGTTAGGCTCTGTTGCTAAGGGAAAACCATTGTCCAGCATCTCCTCAAGTAACTACATGTAACAAAGCAAAGTAGTAGTAATAATACAATGTACCGGTAATTATTTTATAATAATAATAATAATAATAATAATAATAATAATAATAATAATAACAGTGTTCTCACCAGGCCGCGCCATTGCGGGATTCCCGCAGTTTCAAAACAAATGACGCACTAAGATGATATAAAAGGGCCATCAGGGCGCAAAGAAGAAAAACAAAAGCTAAAAAGAAAATCCAATGTCTAAAAATCAGTCATACTCGAGGTTCGATCGAGCGATCAATGATTCCTATAACAGGCATTATGATTGGCTGGGCGTGTGAACACATAAGCCAATGAGCGGCGTTGTTGCATTTAAGAATACACGTGCTTGAATTGTCCGCCATATTTGTTTATGAATATTTCATTTGTGCGTTAATTTATGGAAAACAGAAAAAAAACAAGGAAGTTTGGATTCTTTTTTCTGTAGTAAAGCGAAGCAGCCAAAATTGCAGTTAAATGAAGAACCTGATAACGTCAAAGAAACAGGAACACCAGTAGAAGCCGAGAAACTGACGCAAAGAAGGTTCCAGCAATCGTGGAAAACAAAATACGTATGGCTTAAATATGACGAGGCTTCATTTTTGGAGCTTGGACACTCACACATCAAAATTTAACAACTTAAATTGTTTTGTATTCATTTTATTCACATATTGACATT
Organism: Montipora foliosa; assembly: GCF_036669935.1. Taxonomy (NCBI): domain Eukaryota; kingdom Metazoa; phylum Cnidaria; class Anthozoa; order Scleractinia; family Acroporidae; genus Montipora; species Montipora foliosa. The sequence continues at coordinate 53,295,798 of NC_090870.1, forward strand.
CTACAGCAATTATATATGTATATAAAGTAAAGTACAGTGTGTTATTAAAATAGACCAATTCGGCTAACTCAATGTTGTACCCAATTCAAATCTCTCGGGGTTAAGATTCTTTGTGTGTTGAATTTGCATGACAATGAAGCATTCACATTTAAATGAGATGGAAATACTTGGAACAAAACGTTTTATTCCCAAAAGATTTGAATTGGGTACAACATTGAGTTAGCCGAATTGGTCTATTACTTTCAGTAATGATGAGACTGTGGTCAAAGATAACGTTGTTAAGCTGTCTACCAATACCGTCTACCAATACATTTGAATTCCATAACGACCCAGTCTATCTCTCAAATGACCCACTTTTTTTGTCTTAATGGGCCCCTCGACCCCAAGATGCAAAATCCTGGTGAGAACACTGTAATAATAATAATAAATTTTATTTATCTTGGGACACTATACACATGTACATAATTAGAAATCAAGTCAAACACTGGTTTTTGAGGAGAGGAGAAAACTAGAGTGCCTGGAAAAAAACCACTTGGAGTAGAAAAGAAAACCAACAAACTCAACACACATGAGGCAGAGCCTGGGAATTAAACCAGGGCCACATTGGTGGGAAGCATTAGTGCTGCCACCTTCACACCATACACGTAAATGACAGTTTTAACTGTTGAGGATTATTTTTAATTAGTAGTCCATATGTAGTACAAAAATAATAAATAAATACATGTATAGCCTTCCTTAAAGTCACAAATGGTACAGTAGTGGTAGTGGTAGTGGTAGTGGTAGTAGTAGTGGTAGTGGTAGTGGTAGTGGTAGTAGTGGTAGTGGTAGTGGTAGTAGTGGTAGTGGTAGTGACCTAGTGGTAGTGGTAGTGGTAGTAGTAGTAGTGGTAGTAGTTACTCCTGTGTCAGTTAGAGCAATCCATAGTCTGCTTACGGGCAAGTGGCCCATTACACCGGAGCTTATTCCCAGTTTCTGTAGCATGAAGTGCCTAGGAGTATTTCTACGCACCCACTCCTCCTGGATGGGATGGTAGTCTATTGCAGGGCTACACCCAGCATTAAATTCGCCGGTACCATTTTATACACCAGGGTGGAGAGAGGCACCATGAGAGTAAAGAGTCTTGCCCAAGAACACAACACAGTGTCCCTGTCTAGGGCACAAACCCGGACCACTCTCTCGGGAGTCGAATCCATGGAACAGTCCTATAATTCTCACCTCAAATACAATAACAATATGTTCTTTGATGGATGTCTCAGTACAACTGTTGAAGTATTCTGTAAAGGTATCCACCACTCTGTGCAAAAACTCAATAACAAACAGTGGGGGCACTGAGGAAAAAACAATAATATTTAACAAAAAATTAATAATTATTAATCATGCAGTATCACTTTTAGAAACAACTTTTACTACTTTTATGAACACATGATCAGTAACACATTTTTTCCCCCAAAAAAGAAAAAAAATTAATAAATTAATAAAACAACAACGTCAACAAAGGAGACGCTTCCTAATTGAGTGGTTGGGTGTGCTGACACAGTGTAACATTCGTGGGCGGCCTGTGCATGTTTCAAGTGCAAGAAATCAAGAAAAGAGGTTGTCGGTCAGTTCCAAATCGAAACGTCACTGACAATAGCATCCAGCATGCCGAGCATTTTGAGATGTCACAATAAATAGTATATTTTCGTCATTTGGTCCCGTGGTTTTGGATCTGACTTCAACAAACTACAAGGTAAGATCAATCTCTTCTTGGATCAAAGCCTGATGAGGAAAATATCAATTTACTATTGCTAGAGCTTTTGTCCAAACACAATGCCTACGATTCCTGGAGCTTTGGCAACACCTGTGATGTCCAAACAGCACATTCTATCATATTGTTGCTGTCACAAATCTTGAAAATGAAACTACCGGTACTCAATGAAATGAAATAAGTCGCACTAGGCACAAATAGAGTGAAATGAGTCATGGTACTCATTTTTATTATTCCTTGTGCTCAGTCACATGAAATGAGACTCGTCGAATGAATGAGACGAGTCCTTGTACTCCATGGCTAATTGAGCACAATAACCCATTGCGGCCACGTACCAGTTGAACATTGCTAACGAAAGGAGAATGAATCAAAAGTTTCAATGTGGATTTCGTCCACAAGTACCGGTAATTTAGAGTAAGAAATCAACTCCCCATACATGTATTCAGTCAGGGAGTAAAATGATTAAGATGCCTTATGGAAACCGATATCACAGGTGCCTACATGTACATTGTATAAAGGCCTCAAGGCGACGCACCATAATCTATGATTACTGCTAGTAAATATAGAGTTTTATTCCCAGACTTACAATTATATTATTAATATTTTAGTTTATTATATAGATATTGATGAAATACCAGGATTTCTCCTTTTACTAAAAAATCATATCTTCACCGCGCGCAGTGAACGTATCATTTTTATCTTTCACATGTGAGGATATATCTGTTACAGTAGTCATGGTAACGAACACGATTAGCCAATAAAACGCGATCTTCCTCTTTATTGTACGATACTTTTGTGCTTTAATATAATTCTTCTCTACTACATTAACATTTTTATTGCAAATTTTACATTATCATGATTTGTTTTTCATAACTTTCATATCTTGTTTCATGTTACACAACATGCGTGTTTTAGTGGTTGGTGAACAATTTTTCATCATTTCGAAAATGAATAAAACAATTTGTTTTAAATATAGACATTTCATTAATATCTATATAATAAACAGAACATTACATGGCCGCTTGGGGATACGAATTTTATCTTCTCGTGCTGAAAGTATTTCTCACTCGTTCGCTTCGCTCACTCGTGAGAGATACTTTCAGCACTCGAAGATAAAATTCGCATCCCCGCGCGGCCATGTAATATCCTCTATTTATACTGACAATTATTACTGTCAGTGGTAATTCTGGTATATTGTACTTAATAAATTATTGCCATAAATTATTACTGGTACATAGTTGTGGTGGTGTGATGTGCCACTATAAAAAAGATGGTGATACCAGTTGCTAAGCAGAAAGCAAAAGATGATACCCAAAGATGACATTCTAGCAAGCAAGCAACAGGCATATTAAATCATCTGTCATATGGGCATATTACACGATAAATTATTATTAATTTATTATTACCACGAATGGTTGAATTATGGCATTGAATCACTACAGCTGTTCATTGTCAAGCTTACATTTGTACAAACCTGAGTTTGACAAAGAATCTAGATCAACAGTCAATGACAAAATGTGTGTTTGGGGCACTTGCTTCAGAGGGCCACAGATTCACCTTCCATTATAATTTATTCCTCCCCCCTTCCCCCTTACAATGTTGGTACACAAACATAATTTAGTGCTACATTGCCCAATAAAGCAACATTGTAAGGGGGGAGGACAGTGTTTATGAAGTTTTTGTTGGGGGGAGGGGAGTGTTGATGAAGTTTTTGTTTTCTATTGTGGAAAAGGGGTCAGTGTCCCAAACATTTTGATGAAGTGTAGCTAACCAAGGGAAATAAAAGATTATTGGTACAGGCTCAATGGGTAGAAGAGGATCCAACTGGTGTTTATTAAATGGAGGTCCAATCATGGCTGAAACCATGATTTTCAGTTGTTCTGTTGCATTATAGTCAAGCAATGATATCATTGTACCATAATTTTTATTGTGGTTGCTCCAAGCTGTGTACGAAGAAGGGCTTCAGGATTTTGCTTT
>NC_090870.1:53302021-53324521 GCF_036669935.1 Montipora foliosa
AATTTCCTGTGGATTCACTGTTATTTCATTGTTGGAGTGGAGCATGGAGGTTCCCCTCAAGGTGTGGTACAGTAGACTGTGAGTAGTCTCTCTATTGCTCAAAAATCCACTGAGAGAATGTGATATGCAAGGGGCGAAGCCACAAGCCGCGAGTAGCACAGGGGTAGGGAGACAAGCGAAAAGAGAGACTGCAATGGTTCCACACAGAAGTTTGGAATCCTGACACACTAGTGACGGAGTATTTTGATTGATTGGCCTGAGAAGTGTTGAGCGTATCTGTCACCAACATGCAGTCAAGCATTAAAGAACATCATTGCTCTCCTTGAAACCACAAAAAAATGGTTTTGCTGTTTCGCTGACAGGTTTAAAGTTTTGAGAAGTCTATGATGTTGCCAAAAAGGTCAAACCATGATTGTTATTGTCCTGCTTCAGAGCATTGCAGAGGAGACAAGGAGTTCGAACTGAAAGCTGCACAGTTGACCGTTATTAAAGAGAAACTTTGGCTTCAGAGAGCGGTGTGGAGAATTGGACATTGACTTGATCTCTCTTCTTAGTCTGATAGTTTTTGTCCTCATCGCACTTTCCGAGTTGCTAGTTTTGTTGTTAGAATTAGATGGTGTACTTGGTTGAGTTATTGTTGCATGATTTTAGCAGGTTTTATAAATTTACCTGGATATCTGAGGGACATGATTAAGCTAAGATTGTCTGCGAACGATAGATACCAACACTTGAACAGTAAATACAACAATATATGGACTTCCTTCGTTTAGATATGCTGCTGTGAAAAAAATGGAACGATTCAGCCTTGTTTTCCATGGAAAATTTCCATAAATCGCTTTAAAAGAAGACATAACAAATGACAAAAATCAGCCACTGTCACAGCTATTCGGAATTTTTTTTTTCGCCCTTGTGAAATATAAACAGACATCTGGCGAATTAATCTTGGACCGTCTCCCGGCGAAAAATTGAGTTGTATCATGTTCAAAAATGGGTGGGGATATCAAAGTGACAAGCTGTCAATGGAATTCCAAATTTCTGTATGCAGGTGTATGGAACCATTGAAGTCTCTCTTTTCGCTCGTCTTCATACGCCCGCGCTACTCGAGGCTTCACCACGCGGATATGACGTTCTCTCGGCGGATTTTAGAGCAAAAGAGTCTAGCTGCTAGTAACACTGTACATGTATATAATTATCGCACAATCCGACTATTAATCTTGTGCACCCAATGCAAAATTACCTAATTACCTTGGATAAAGCTTCAAAGAAATGGTCACATATGGACCTACTAATGACACTCTTCCAGTGTTTTTCAACGAAAATATCTCTGCCAAAAAAACAATAACAACAACAACAACAGTATCTTCTGTAGGCAAAAATTCTCAAGAGATGTTACACTTACGCAAATACGTGGCAGTGTATTCAGCAGTTAAAGCTGAACATTGAATACTTACCCAGCATTGTTAATCACAAAAAGGCTATTTATCATTCTTGAAGGTCGGCAACGAAACCAAAACTGCTCACCGAAAAAGCCAAGATGGCGGATGTTGCAAAATGCAGTTCACGTAGGAATACATGATGTTTTAACTATTATCGAATATAGCCGCTAACAAGAGCGCTGGCTCTCCTTTGGTACGCCACAGGCAGCCCAAGTTCAAAATTTTTGCATTATGGCGTCATTTACTACGAAGACCCATAGTTAATGGAGGGGAATGGTTAGGAAGCTCGTCAAACATCAAAGGAGCAAACAAAGATGCCAAGATTTAGGTTGGAAAGTCCATGACCGTGCACAATCTTTTGTTTTGCGCTCATACACTATGCAAACAAAGGAGACTAATTCATCGCATGTTTCCAAAAGGACGGCACACAATGAATGCAAAAATGATAAGTCATTTGAAAGACTTGGGCATTACCTTATCTTTATGACTGACACTGGTTCAATACAACGCGAAATACGGCGAAGGATCACAAATGAAGCGAAGATGGCGAGTCAAAAGTGTGTCGATGAATTGCAGAACTGGCAAGGAGCAGAGGATAGTTTTGCCTTCCTGGCGTTGTTTTTCCCTATTTAAGAGACTTCAACTCAGAATGGAGTGCTGTTTGATAATAAAGTAAGTCGGATTTAAATTGAAATGTGAGTTTACATTCAAAAATATGGGCAAACTGGCGTTTGAAGCGAGGACAACGGTAAATCAGCTAACAAGATGGACTCGAAAATGGCAGCCCACTGGTGAAGAACATCTCAATTTGCTATAAAGCTTCCCAACCTTGAAATTTTGAACCATATGGTCGAAGTTGAGTCGGCAATTGTTCTGGAGAAGAAATTGGGCTGATTTTGAATCTTGAAGCGAACAGATGAAGCCAAGACGCAAGGCTTTATTTTACGAGTGCTCCAGATAATTTAAATTTCCTTGGCAAAAAATATTTTAATTCCCTTTTTCGAGACTTTTGTCATAGGCCGTGATACGGGAATTCCCGCATGCTGCAGTAAGCCCAACAACCATAGAAAAGATTTGTGTAAAGAAATTGTCATTAAAAGTGGCAAGGCTCAACACAGCAGGTTTCGTGTGACACGGTGTTGTCTACAAAATGGCTCCAAATCTTGTTATGATATCATCTCGCTCTGCCCTATTGTGTCTTTGACATGGCACACTTTCACGTCTGTGAATTAAACCACTGAAAAAGCATTAAATTTGAAGCTTTTTTCAATTTGTATTTTGTCATAATGCCCTAAGCTGCGAGAGTTTCAAGTTGATGAAATGACGCGCACAAGTAATTCTAACTCGGAGAACGAGACTCAAGTCGGCATCTCATGCGTTCTCGTGGCCAAATCTTAGAAAATATTTCGTGATACGGGAATCGCCTTTAACAGCCGACACACAAATATCAGAAGAATAATTTAAATTAAACAGTTTAAATTTAAAAGTGGCAAGGTGCGCGCAAGCGACCAGCAAAGTGAGCCTATTGTCCTATTGAAATCTGCAACTTCGAGCTAGTTGTTTGTTGGAAGAACAGTCATAGGACGTCCCCTCAATGCTATCCAGTCATTGTGGATACATCAAATACTAATTTTTCGCAGAAATGTGGAGATTAACACTGATTTGCAGTTAAATTATTTATTATTTATTTATTTACAATGCACTTACACGTTTTCTTGGTATAAAATTTACCTACTCATCTCAGGCAAAGTATTATTTACATTTGTATAAAACTGCTTCAGGCGAGGGAAAAAACGAAATTATTACAGATAACGTAATTATATACACTATACCACTAATAGAAATAAATGGTATATAGTTAACTTTACTAAAAAGGAGATTGACACTGATTCATATATAAATACATTCCAAAATGACATAACCAGGTAAAACATTTGTGAATGTAATCCATAATGTGAATACATTCAAATTAACAACAATCTCAGAGAAAGAATTATATTATATTCTTAACTTTAAGTAGTACTCAATCTACAGAACAGGATATCCCATTCAGTTGCAATATTTAGACTTATAATACCGGAGTACATACCAGCAAGTACCGGTAAGGAAATCAGTACTGAGCAAAATAGTGTTCAAAAATTGCTTTTTTAAAATAGGATTTTAGATGTGCTGTTTTGATTATAAAGAGGAAGTCATTCCAAAAGTATTTTCCAATAATAGATAGGCAGAATTTTCTTACATTGGCTATAGCATGAAGAAATAAATACTACAAAGATGCATCCTGAGTTGAATGATTATGTTGCTCCGAAACCAGTAATATGGAAAAAATTACATGGCTTATTGCCACAAAGACAACCGTGCACAAATAAATGTGTACATTTTAGCAATATCGTGAAATTTCAATAGACCTAAGGAAACATAATGTGGGATGGGGGAACATCATGAATGATTTTAATAACTTTATTTTTTGAATTTTATCAGCTGTGACATTGGGTTTTCATAATCACTACCCTGCAACATAGAGCCATACAGTAAATATCGCTAAATAAGTGAATAATTAACAATTATTCGCCTCAGGCTCAGTGATTATCGGTGAATATTCACAGTGACGAAGTTGAGGTGAATATTCACCGATAATCACTGAGCCTGAGGTGAATAATAATTTTGTTTTAGTATAAGTACACAGGTGATTATTTCAAAAAAGAGAAGAAAAAAACATTTCAACACGAAATCATCTTCAGTTACAGTGGCAAAACGACTACTGGCAGCCATTTTGTCAGTCGAGGTGATTATCGGCTGATAATCCGAGATAGCAAGCCAATGAGAGCGCAATTTTGTATAATCACCTGTGTATTTATACTAAAAGATATTGTTTAGACAATGTTTACTGACAATGCTTAACCTTGATTATGACATTAATACATTAATTTTACTAACTTTGTTACAAATATAATGAATATGATCATGCCAGGAAAGGTGATGGCCAATATAGATATCATACCCACGTATCTTAAGATTGAAACTGGTTCAAGGAATTGACCAGCTATTAAAGTTTAATGAAGGAAGTAAGTTGAAATTTACTTTCTGATGAGGATTGATGATAAGATATTTACTTTTCTTTAAATTTAAAGTTAATAAACACTTGGTAGTTCAGAGCTATTGTGAATTAGAAGTTCATCTATATATAAGGAAGATATCTGATGACAAGCATTGATGTGCCAACCACAGGAACAAAAGAACCTTTTGTTTCAACATCCAGCGAGCCTCTGGTTGGCACATTAATGACAATAGTTAAACAATAAATTATCTTCCCTACACTGTTTTGGCATGCTGCATTGCAGAGGTTTCCCCACCACATGATGTACAATTTAAACAAATATTTACAGGGTGTCAAGTGGGTAAAATGGTCAGAAAATGAGAAAATCGGGGGCTTTTTAACCTAAAAGTAGGAACAAAATAGCAGCATTTGCACGTGAATAGGAAAAGTAATGGAAATGCCTAATTGAAGTCATCATTGAGAGGTTCAAAATTATTGTCTTTAAATCAACATGAAGTACAAGCTTAGTACATTTTTCTCCAGCCACAAGCACAAAAAATACATAATTTTTTCTGAAAAGCCAGCGAATTTAAAAGGCTCAGAATAATGGGAAATAACAATAGCTGGCACATTCATCAACTACCTACAAATTACTACAGTACCCTTATTATCTACCCTCCGATTTCAATCCAGGGCGATTTAGTAAATCCTCCACACACGTTGCTAATTGTAACTAGTACATTGTAGGAACTGGTGAAGAAGGCGTTGACAACGCTGGCATTTCGTATAATGTTTCTGTGGACAAGAAGGAAAGTACAATACACCAATTTTTTAAAGGACATTTAATAGGCTGCGCAGACTTATGGCTTGAGATTATAAATAAAACAAAAGGAATAGCGAATTCATCTTACCTTAGCAGACTTGACAGCAAGGCCTCGGCTGAACAACCACCTCAATCGATCTATGACAACATTTAACTCGGAAAAATCAATTGTGCATGAAGCCACGGACGAAAAATCGATCACGCGAAAGTGAAAGACTTAAAAGAAATCAGCTTCTGCCACTGAACTACCGCTATTCCGAAAGAAAAAAAGGTGTACACGTCGCTGCTGCTATAAAAATCCCTAGAGCAAGTAATCGAACAAGACATCTTTGGCCGCCATTTTGTTTGTTATTTCGCTCGCGCGCGCGTGAAAAAACCTGGGTACAAGCAAAACAATCAACCAATCAGACAAAAGTCTCCTTTGTTCACTATGCATGAATTACGTAACCAACACGTTTCTATTGGTTAGTTCCTCAGTACGGAGTAAACAACTATTGTGTTTTGTGCACGGTCAAGGCCAGAAAAGAGAACAAAAACCCACAACAAAGAAAGTTGTCGGGTTTCATAACCATTCCCCTCTACCATTCGCCCTTGTTGGATATGAAGTGATTATATTTTATCTTAAGCAAGAGGCGATACAACGTAGATTTGATTTTAGTGATGTACTATATTTCGGCTGGCCAAACCAGCCTTCTTCAGGTACAATGAGAGTTTACATTGAATTGCTTCTATGTACATATATATATATATATATATATAGTAAATGGATGTTGACGTAATACTGGAAAAAATGTGATAAAACATGGCAGTTACAAAGATTTTGAATTCAAATACTAAGAGTCACGGAGTCTTCGCGGATATTAAGAGGAAATGTTCCTCTCCTCTCCCCACAACATCTCCAAGGACATGCAATTAATCCCTATCGAAAAATATTTTCTAACAGAGACTCGATCCGTAAGGCCAGGGAAGCTTTTTTAATTTTAAAAGGCAGGACAATTGATCCCAACGGTCTTAATCTCCGCGAAGAAACGTATTAGATTTCAGTTTATTATTTTAGTGATTTCCGTTATTTTTCCGTGACTCTTAGTATTTGAATTCAAAATCTTTGTAACTGCCATGTTTTATCACATTTTTTCCAATATTACGTCAACATCCATTTACTATATATATGTACATAGAAGCAATTCAATGTAAACTCTCATTGTACCTGAAGAAGGCTGGTTTGGCCAGCCGAAATATAGTACATCACTAAAATCAAATCTACGTTGTATCGGCTCTTGCTTAAAATATTTAGTTTCTCAACTTGAAATAACGCCGATCAGATCAAGCCACTGATCCAACGTACACCGACAGGAAAATTGTCCACGGTTGCTTGCCTCGAAACTCTATATTTTATCACTTCATATCCAACTCGGGCTCATGGAATAATTGTTATATAGTGAATGGATGGTGACGTAATGCTGGAAAAAATGTGATAAAATATTGCACTTACAACTAATATGAATTCAAATACTAGAAGAGTAACGATACTGGAAATAATAAACTAATCTAATCTGTTTCTTCGCGGATATGCCTATTTTTTCGATAGAAATGTCCTGAAATTTATCCACAGAAAAATCAGAGAGACAACTTCACTCGTCAGTCATATTTCATATACAGTAGCATGAAAATCATTAAAAAGCAGACTTTTATACAGTAATATGAGGAAATTTCGAATGCGCTAAGTGCATAGAGATGTAGAGTTTGACGTTAGCGCTAACGAGATAGTTAATCTGCAAATATAAATCTCTTAATATATAAAATATACAGTTCCTTTGACAAGAGATTACGAGAGGCCAGTTTTTTGCTGCGAGGATTACGGCGAAAAAAGCACAGTCTGCGTTAACAGCTCACCCCAGGCAGGACTACTGCTTAGTATCTGGCTAGGGTTTCCCAAGTTGCCTCCTTCATGCCCAAAGAAAATTCGGGGTGACTCTTCCATTCAATGACAAGGGAAGACCCCCAATTCTCGTTTCATAGAATTATTTTGTAAATGTGGGGCCACCCAGTCCTACCAGCAAAGTACAGCAGGCATTGAAATTTATAGCTTTCAAAACTTGCCCAAATTGTATCGGTAGGTGCTGGAATTCATCCACAGAAAGGCCAGAGAGACAAGTTCACGCGTGAACCGCCATACTGCCTTACAACACGCAAAGCCCTTTAGGCGTCCCAGCTAGTTAGCATGAAACCATCTCTCACCTCTATCTCGAGAACACCAGACACGCGCGGTTTTCACGTTACGAGTGCGTTTATGTCTGTACAATCAACTGAAATGTCAATTCCTGATAAAAACCAGCATCTCTTCTTGATATGGTACTTATCGGAGAGCCAGAACATTTTCGCATGCGCTGACGGAATGTTTGAACAAGAGAGAAAAACGCAGTACCTCCAGACGTGGCGCTGGCTGGAGCGTCGTACCAAACGAGTCATCCCGAAATTCCGTCCCGTGCGATCGCTTCTGGACGCAGCTGGCCCTTCGCTGATTTCTGCTACCGACCTCGCCTCCCGGTACGGCATTGAGGAAGAGATATGTCGGCTCCTAAACCATATGAGACAATCCCACGCCTACTCACAGCTCCAGACCGCCCTTGTCAATTTAGCGTAAGAATTTGATCGCTTAAATATACAAGGGAAAAGTCATTTTATCTGTCATATGGTAAGCACTGAAGTCGCAGATTACAAAATGTACGCAGGCGCCCTGCTAAAGGTAACATACATCATGCATAAACTATCTCGAATTTCAGAATAACTACAAGAGGTAATATCTTCGAGACATTTACAACTTAAATACATAGCATATACAGATACATAACTAAATACATAATATTGAAAGATATATAATTAAAACGAAAAGCCGCTTTACAAAATGCGGCCCTGGATTCTCTTTTAAAACCAATAAACTCAGTGGCAAGGATAAAATCAAGTAACGTATTCCACAACGTATCTCATAAGTAAGCAAAAGAACTAAGACCATGACTGGTTGTTCTAGGTTTATTGAGGGACAGAATATAATTTCCGCGAAGGTCATGAGAAGAAGACCGGACAGAAAACTCAGTCATATTTCAGATACAGTAGCATGAAAATCATTAAAAAGCAGACTTTTATACAGTAATATGACGAAAATTTGAATGGGCTTGTTGCATAGAGATGTAGAGTTTGATGTTAGTGGTAAGGAGACAAGTAATCTGCAAATAGAAATCTTATATTTACATTATACAGTTCCTTTGACGAGAAATAACGAAAGGCCAGGTTTTCGCTGCTAGGATTACAGCGAAAAAAGCACAACTTTGTAGCGAGTTTTCTATGACATTGGCTTGTGGCAAAATCAAAAGTCTACGTTAACAGCGCATACCAGGGCTACTGCTTAGTATCTGCTTAGTGCTTCTCAAGTTGCCTCCTTCACACCCAAAAGAATTCCCAGTAATTCTGCCATTCAATGACAAGGGAAAATCCCCGATTCTCGTTTCATAGAACTATTTTTTAAGTGTCGGGCCACCCAGTTCTACCAGCAAAGTACAGCATTCATTGAAATTTTTAGCTTTTAAAACTTGCCCAAATTGTATCGTTTAAAAATAGCCTCCGACTTGAAAACAGCGCGTATGCCTTGTTGCTGTAGGAAGTGGCGAAGTTGTTCAGATAGGCCTTTGACTTATGGTAAAACCGCAGTAGACTCGTACTCGATTGTGGGTTCAGCACTGCTACTCGGTTTCCTGGGTCAAAGAGGCGGTCCACATAAGACTTCACCCTAACAACATCAACAGGGATAGTGGAATAGAAATTCCGGAAGCATGGATGCCCACGATCAAGAAACACAACAACATGTACAGGAGAACCGTACGACAGCGGACCGCTGAGGGAACAACACACCGAAACAGCGAGGATCGAAATGCACTAATCACAGCTGCTGAAAACCAACCGATCACAGCGGAGCATCCTGTTTAAAAGGTAACGCGTAACGAGTCGACCTCATTGCCTGATGAAGACTAGCAGTCAGTGCAGTCGAAACGTCGCGATCTACATCACAAGTGACCACATTATTGTACTTCACCACGATGAATAACAGCAACCTTTTTTATGACAATAAAAGCAAGGTGCCACACGCTAACACCAACCTTGTGTGGCCAACACATCAGGCATGCGCACAACCATTTCACCCGGTCATTTAAAAGCCATGGACAGCTATTACGCTGACACCGAGTTGGTGTTAGCGTGTGTCACCTTGCTTTTATTGTTGCTCAAGAAAAGGCGCAATGTAATTAAATCATTACATCAAAGTAGTGTAATCCTTATTGACATAACGTGCGGCGCGGCGTTGAACAGATCCCTTTCTTTGTATACGGGAGCCAAGAAATCGTGGCGTATTCAACAATCGGACGTACTAAGGATAGACATGAGCGTTTCTTAACAGATCGACCGCACGATGAGAGATTCCTTTAATTAAAGGACCCCTAAGACTCTAATAGCCTTTTTTTTAGCTTCGTCACACTGCAATTCTACCTGTTAAATATTTTTAATTGGAGCATGTTTTCCATGTTCCTCAACAACTGTACGTGGAATACTTGGACGTAAAATAATATTTCGGAAAAGATATCAGCGCATAAAAATGTCCATTCTCATTTTTGTCAACAAACTATGATTAGGCCATCCCCTTTTTTTTCTCCGTTTCGCGTCGTCCGACCGACTCAAATTTTGGGCATTTTCCAAAAAAAAAAAAAATTAACGACGTTTTTAAGCCATTTTTATGTCGCACAGGAGTTTCGGTGGTTGATCCTTTTTCCCACACTGTCTTAATTTTGCCACGACATCCGCCAACTTTTCCGCCATATTGATTTTGGGTTCACGTCTTGTTGTTTTCCTGGCTCCACAGCTATGATGCCGGGGTACCAGGCCTCCGATTCCGAGAATGCTTAAGATTTTTTTTTTCAATCCGACCGACCGACCCAATATCAGGAAACGCATTCGACGGTAAACAACAAAAAAAAGGAGATGGCCTTAGACGCAACATAACAGATAGCTAAAAGCAACCTCGCATCGAGCTGTAGATCGTATGTTAACATTTTTGTCATCAATAGTCAGGTGCCGTACCACGTGCTCTCACTGATCGTGGTTGCCGGACCGACATTTAAATCGTCAGTGTTGTTTCAGTTGTCGTCATTCGACCAACACTAAAAGCGGCTGTTGAGGAGGCTAAACCAAACAAGGAGGCATTATTGATTGTGCTAGCATGATTTTTAGCATAATTTGAGGAAACTAGCATAATTTTTGCTGATTTTTAAAAAGTAACACTGCTAACATAATCGGTAGATATTGATAAGCCTGAGACCATTTTTGTTCAATGTTTTAGCCGCATTCTCGGTTTACTGACGGTTGGAGGAACCGGAAGTTGGTGAGATGGTGTTGGTCCCAGTACCTCTCATTTGCAAGTTTGCAAAATGGTGTCGGCCACACCGCCCGACCTTAGACAGCAATGACCAGAACCAGGTTGCTGACCAGCGGTTTTCGTTAAAACAATGGTTTGCTGGGGGTGCTCAGTCTCGCGGGCTCAGAAAACCTGGTTGTGGTCATTGTTATTGAAGGTTTTTCGATTACTTTGGGGGTTCGATAGACCAGGGACAGGAAACAGCCAGAAACCGTTGTGGCAGACGTTGAAAGGGAGGGGGAGGGAGGGAAAACGGGAGGGAACTAGGGAGACGGGAATAAACGCGTGCAATAAAATCCCTTTGTTTTCATTACGACGGCCGCTCAGCAAAATTGCGATTGCTTAATTTCGGGACGTGAGTCTCTTGAGAATTGCCAAACTCAACATAATGTCGGGTGAGGAGGATGTGTTGTCGACGCCTTTTTGTCCATAATTCTAAAATTAATTTGTCGTAAACTTTAAGCAGTAAAAAGCAAAAACCTTGTCTAAAATTCAGCGCATTTCTATAGATGAACTGCATGTGTTTGAACTAGATCAAATGAGCGCAACGCGAAATAAACATTTTCGACTTTTTGCAAGGCCAAATATTTAAAACTTAATTTCTTGTGAACTAAGAGCGCTAGGAATCTGACACTTTGTATACAATTCAGCGCATTGCTATAAATTAACTGTGCCACGTTTGAACAGGAGCGGATGAATACAACGCGAAATAAAAATTTTCGAAGTTTTGCTATACGGAAAATTCAAAAATTTGTTTTTCGTGAACTAAAAGCCCTAGCAGTCTGAAACTTTGCATACAATTTAACTCATTGCTATAAATTAACTTTGCCAAGTTTGAACAATAGCGGATGAAAACAACGCGAAATAAAAGTTTTCGAATTGTTGCGAGACCGAAAATTAAATTTTTTGTGAACCAGAGGCCGAGACACACTAGGCGACAAGTCGCAGCGCTCTGCGACAATTTGCTCCGTTTGTACTACTCGCAAAACAAGTCGCTGCGACACGACGCCTGTTCGGTGCAGACGCAGTGATCTCGTATGAAGGGGAATGTGAACTAGTTTTCTAATTCAATATGGCGGACCATATGACGTTCTCTCATTGGTTCATTTATATTCAGTCGCAGCGACTTGTTGCTGGAAGTGCCCACACGGTGCAACAACGCTGCTGTCGCTAATTTTGTCGCTGCCATCAGTCGCACGAATTCAAACTGGTTTGAATTCGTGCAACTGATCGCAGCGACAAAATTCTGCAGAAGCGACAATGATTTTCACAAATTAACCGCGTCACATGAGGCGAATTGTTGCGGAGACTTGTGCCCGCGACTTATCGCCTAGTGTGCCCCGGCCTTAACAGCACTTTGCATAAAATTTAGTGCCTTGCTGAAGATTAATTGTACAGGGGCAGATGAGGGGAAAATCCCGCTACATGCCGGAGACGTTCAGCCCACACAACGCCAAATGATTCTTGTCTCTGCGATGTTAAAGGTTCACACAAGTTTTCTTCGTCGCATGCTACTTTTGACTCTGCAGACATTGTTGGAGTACGACCAGGTTACCAACCCTTTGTTTTAACGATATGCGATTTTGATTGGATATTATTTGACAGCCAGACGTTTTGCATATGTCTCTAATTTGCATGTTAATTAGGGCGCAGGCGCAGGCGCTTCCTTTCCCTCTCTCTCGCACTCCCCTCGCTTCGCGCGCGAGCTTCCCCTTTTCCTTCCCCATTCTAGCGCCTGCCACGCAGGCTAGTCAACGAAAGCAAAATACAAAAGAAGAGGAGCTAATGAGGGCCGATAAACTGCATGAGAATAAGTGTGTACCGGACACAAGACACATGCATATGTGGGTGAATGCCAGTGTAAGTGCCCATAGTTTATTTTTCATAGTACAGTATTTGGTAGTTGCGTTTTGTATGGAAATCGTTGTTAGAATATGTGCGCGACAAACATACCACAAAATGGGATTTATGATTGCTAACACGGAGTGTTTCCAACAGGTGGTTTGCAACCAATCTCTAGAGACACAGAAACAATGATGTAATGTAGAATTGCTGGTGGACGAACAAAAGGAGCTAATGAGAGATCTTTTGTTTTCGTCCACAAAAATGGCGGCGAAGACGTAACGTGTAAACCACCTCTATGATACACTTTTTGCTTCGTTTATTTTGCAAAAGGAATAAATTTAAGAAGAAAGTGGCATAATTTGGGAAAACGAGCATAATTTGAGCATATTTTGGGCAGAAAAAGGGCACCGCTAGTACCATAATATACCACTACTTTTACTAGCACAATCTAAAATAGCCTAACAAGGACGCCTAAATCAGGAATGAAAAAAAAAATAAAAATGGGTTCCCAACCGGCTATAAGGAGTCCTTTGAAACTTTAAAAACCGAAATATCGTTGAGATTTGAGCCGAATGATAATTTTGTTTTCCTCGGGTCCCTATGGTTACTGTGTGAACACTTGAACATCTTTATTTAAAAATGATTCCCGTTTTTACATTTTGTTTGAATTCATATTAGCTTTCTTGCTTCAAAGTTTAAGAAAATAAATTTTTACTTAAAGGAAAACATGCAAGGTTCCCAAACTTCTTCCTTTCCGATCCCATAGAGCAGAAGGGGAAAAGAGAGACGCTGGGAATGAGTTTGTCAGTGCAGCTGGAAATCTCCATCTTCGTTGATGATGCTTTCAAGAAGAAAACAATTCATTTTCAAGTCGTGCCAAATGTTTATAGCCTTAGACGATATCTATAAATTAAACTAGGAAGCTGAACACTCCAGATATACCCTGTATACCGAAAAATTTGCATTGTCGAAATGGCTTCGGATCACATTTAATGGCGCTCAAAGCCGCCTCAGGGGTCGGATGGCGACTTTGAACACCAAAGCTCTGACATTTGGTATAAGCACCCCCCGGCGAAATAAGCCTAACAGCCTCTTTGAAATCTATAAAGTAATAAAATATTCTTATCAATTCATTCGCCTCTGGCTTTCTGGTCTATTACCTGAGGGCAAGTATCCGGATAGAATTTTGGAATAACATTTTCAACTTCTTAAAATAAATGCTCATACCCCGACTGAGCAGTTCGTATCATCCTCGAGACGTTAATTTGTGGCGATCATCCCTAGCGAATTTCGAACTTCCAAATACATTTGGCAAAGAAGATGTAAGACAAGAGTGATTGCCGCGAGCTGATGGCATAAACAAAAAGGTAAGGGAAATATCTGTAGTCTGTCAAATCTCTACGAGTCAATATATAAGACGCGTTAGGCTCCATTTTCCAAATGCTTTAACAATCGAGTTTTCTCCTCCGCATTGATCTTCCGATTCGAAGTTATACTTTATTTACAGGCTGTTGCAATGTTCAAGATATTCGTAGGTATTTCCCAATAGTTTACAGGCAAGACTAACATTGACTGTACGTGTTTTAATTTAACCTGGCTTTTGCAATAGGCACAAAGTATAGTACTTATATTTGATAATTTTTCTGGGGATCTGTCAGTCAAAATATCGACCGAAACCAAGCGAATTTGCTATTCGATATGCCGGTTAACTGTAGAAATAAAGTTCGGATTGAGATCTCTGTGAAACATTAAGAGGCCTTGAAAGAGCCTGGGCCCCAGCAAGATCCGACCACCTGCTTGTTCTTTCCCTCCACCCGTAGGGTATACTAAACCAGCCTGACTGCCTCCCTCCCCTCCGTTTCCGATTTAGTCAGCCCGCAGAGTTTTTTGGAAATTAGAAGTTTTGAGTTGTTTTCTTTCCAATTATCGTTACACTTTCGCTCACTCTGGAAGCGAAATTTCTCTCGGAATAAAGCAAAAAAGCCTTTTTGTGGAAAGTTTGGATCACTTCCGACGTTTAGAAGTTTGCGAAAAGGTAAGAAATGTTTTTGTGATGAGTCTGCGTCTGTCTGACCACCAGGCATTACATAACATTGCATCTTCATCACGTTTTTTCGAATTTCGCTAGGATTTTCTCCCCCAATTCGCTCATACTTCGTACTTACAAACGTTTGGAGTTTAAGGAATTTAATAATTAACAATTATTCAATTCGCGCTTGTTGGACATGAGACTGGTTATAGCCAACTCGACGCTAAGCGCCTCGTTGGCTATTTACCATCTCATATCCAACGCGTGCTCATGGAATAATTGTTAACTGTATTGGATGAAAAAGACTGGTGACGAGACGCACGTTTTCTGTGTGGTCAAGCTTTTGTTTGAAAGTCCTCGAAATACGACTTACTTAAATGCGTATCGATGGAAAATAAGACGAAAAAGCAAGAAGAGCAGCTTTCTTTTTAAAACACAAAGTTCAAAAATGCCGACTTGGTAAGTGGCATCAGCTTTGGCGCCGATCTGACTTGGGTCCCATTGAGAAGATCAGAATGCTTACAATTTTTATGCCAATACGGCTCTAAAAAAAGAACAGGATGCCCTCAGGGCTAGTTATATCTATTGTGATGTCTCTAGTCTGTGCTACCCGTTGCTGTAGTCTTTGCACGTAATTCAGATAAAAGCATTTATCAGCACAAACTTTGGAATGAAGAGTATGAATTTTTCTTAAAACTCAGAGTCCACCGCCAAAATCATGGGTCTCATTGCGTTTCACGTGGATCGAGCATGTCTGTGTTTGGTTGTTTTTTTTCCCGCAGCCATAGCCTCGAGAGTATTTCAATTAATTAAAGGCGTTGTGGCCGTTTCATTGATATGATTATCATTATTACTATTAGCATTAGAATAATTAAGCCCCGAAGACAAAATATGGAATATTCAAGAAGTATAACCTTGATGTTTTGTTGACACGTTTCTACGCATTAGTCTGAAGTGGTGTTCTCGTAAAGCTATAACCAATTTCCTGTGATAAATGGATAATAATATAGGTCTTGAGTATTTACTTGTAGCATCAGCGGTTCCTTTAGCCATTGAGAGATTGTGGTCTCCTTGAGAGAGACTGATACCCTTAAATGACCTCGGAAAATCAATAAAGAAATCGATTCCAAAAAGCATTTGTAACACCGTTATTCAGGGTGGCAACCTTAACGTTAAGTACAAGACCCTTAAAAAACGCTTTTAAAAGAGGAGGGGGATTGATTCACCATCGGTTACATAACATAGAAGCTAAAAATGAAACACGTTGCTGCTAAATTCAACAAGAAATCTGTAAATATGCGTATGCTAAATTGCGCTCTCCATAATATTGGCTGTGTCTGGTTCGTCTACTTGTAGAGAGCATTTGATTCTGTACATGATTAAATGCGACTATCCTTGCAATATTTTGCTGACGATATTGCAAGTGTCCAGACCCAATGTCAACGATACTCGCTTTCCTTAAGTCCAGGATGTGCGCTAAGAGTTCCAAAGTGAATGAAATTTTATCGTTTTTAAGTCTCAGCCTTACGTTTTTTTTAGGTCAAGCTGTTTACGAGAAGAATACTGAATTCCCCCTCCTTTGGCTAACATACACGCTAAAAGACATTGCGCTTCCACTTCTGTTCTTCAGAGTGATATTGATTAAAAGAAACACATGACCCGAGGCTATATAGTCCAAATTAAGGCCGGTATAAATGAATGTATATGCTACTCTCGTCTCCTGGGGGTTGCTGATATGATCGGAGTTGAATAATGAAATATGGCTTGGGGCTAACTTTGAATGATGATCCGTAACCAAAATATTCAACCCCATGCCTTCCTTATTCTGTTAAAATGACGCGATATTTGAATAAAAGGGAGTGATTTACCGGTAGACAGTCGAATTGTCCCGTAAGGTACACTGTTTGTGGGAACAAATTAAGAAATACTCAGAACTCAGAGATAATTTTAATGCTATTTCAAATTTTTGTCGTAACATAGGTGAAAACTATGAATTCTCAAGTTTGCTTCCGCGGAGAAAGGACGTCGCTAGTTAGGGTTAAAGCCGAGAAGACTTCTTACGTAAGTTGCACGTCTGGGCACCTTGAAAGAAACCTCTGGTCGCAATCCGTTGATAATTCTAGCAACACAAGACAGCAGACGAAGAATGAGGGGAAAATAAAACAAGGTGAGTAAAACGTTCTAGGAACATTTAAAAAGTCCGGACGGTTTGCAAACTCAACATTAGCATTTGTTTTTGCTGACTGGGAAAAGTATTGGTCAGTCTTCTTTTGCTTGTCGCTTTGGGCTGAGATATAAGGTCGGCCGGTCAGTCCTACCCATGTAACTCATGAAACATTTTTACAGATAACGACAAGGAACTACAAAAATGGTATAGCTCGAGATGTGAAAAAAATTATAAATATGGCGTGCTGCCTTCACGGCCATAATTCGCTATTCATGGATGTGTCTATATTACAACCAACCATAGTGAAGGAAGACTGCCTTGCCTTAGGCACTTTCCATCGCATCATTTGGTCGAATAGTTAACGATGGGTTTGAGATAAAATCAGCACGATCTTATTATTAGTCAAGCCAGCCGTCATTGTGGCAGATATAATGATCAGGCAGATGTATAAAAGAAAACAAATGTTCCTTCAACTTCCTTCGCTGATAAGTGGGTTGTGTATCTGACTGAGTAAAACTAGTGGATGATGCATGCGCGTAAAGATAAAGGAAATTCAATCAATCATGGGACAATTTTTGCCTCAAAGATCTTCGAGAGCTTTCACAGATCTGGAACGCGGGAGGAGTAAAAGCCGAAGAGTAAAAATGACCTTGGAAAATTAGGCAAGCTAATCAGTAATCCTAACCCCTTAAATTTAACTTCCTTGCCTCGTTAAAAAGGACACCTCAGCGAAACGATTCGGGAAGCACCTTTATCGGTTTAAAACGTTTTTTTGTCTGTTAAACCAAAATTATAACGGCAATATTGATTTGCAGGTGAAAAAAAAAATTATGTTTCATATTATTCCTAAATTTAAAGTCAAATGAGACTGAGCGTTTTATAATCATCTCTTTCTGTCATAGCCCTGAAAAAAAGTCCCAATTTGAAATAATTCTGAAAAACTAGTTTTTATTAACTGCTGCCAAATTCATCGAAAATTGAACATTTCATAACAAATTAAACTACAAATTAAACATTGTTGGAATACAGAATCGTGTTTCAGACATACGAAATGTATGGCTTGAAGGAAAGAGTGTTTAAGTGGACTCGAATTAAGCAACAGAGAACTTTTTCCTTTCTCTCATCTAAACACAGCTATGACCAATGAGAGTGTGCGTACTTTCCTAATTATTTTATACATTTTTTCAGTTAACCGCAATTGCACGGTCAATGGGCTGGAATTCCGCTTCAGTACAACTGCCGGCTTAAATCGCTTATCTAAATGCAATAATATTTCTAACTTTCACTTCACATTTTTCTTTGCTGCGCTCGCCCCGACAACAATTGGAAATGACCAAATTTGAAGTAAGGTCACCGATATGCGTAAACACTCTGAGATGAATTTCCAAATTAGAGCTCAAACTCCTCACCGTTCATGCCATTTTTGTTTTCAAGGAAGTTTGCACACACATTCCATGCTGAAAGACTTAGAATAACTCGAAGTTTCTTTTTTACATGTTGTTCTCGTAGCAGTCGTCAGCACCCTATTTCCCAAATGAACCGCGGGGAAAATGTGTCGAAGCACTTCACAGTCGTTTTTTATTCCGATTGGCTCGGGAAATGACACGACATTTTTAAACCAGTCACAAAGTTTGTAGAAACAGAACCAAAGCAATTGTGAAAGTAAAATGCAAACGTATTTTAGGAGTATTAATATTTTATATGGTATGTCAAAAATGCGCATAAAGTAATATATTTTCACGAAAATTGTGCACTTTGACAGGAACAAATATCAATGATTCGCTTGAAAAAATTGGATTCCGACTTTAAACCTAACGTTTTTGCTGTATTTAATCTGTGTCATCCCATAGGGAATCTGGGACCCTCGCTTCATACAAAAGAAATTCAATCAATTTTATCAGTCAAACAAGAACCAGAAGAAGAAATGTGTCACAACGAGGGGCATGACAGCAGCACACCACCGATCTCATCCAGAGGAAAGAGAGCCAAGAGTCAAGAAATGACAACCTACGAGTTAAGTGATGAAGCAAAGCTAGACTATATCAAAGCAGAAACCGTCGAGTCCCTTCCCGAAAGTGAAGCGAAGCGAGAGAGCTCTATTCGTCCCGAGAAGGTCGCAACTTCCCAGTCTTCGCCGCGCGATCACGGGTCTCTCTTCTTTCCATGGCAACCAAACAATAAATTGAAGGAGAATCCTTTTAAAGGAGAGAAGGAAGAAAGGAAGGACCCACCGTATCATCACACTAGTTACCTGTGTTTCCCGGGAAAACCAGTTTACAGTCACTTTCCAGCTCCAAACTTCGCTCAAAAGTTTCCTGGAAAGCACATTTTGGAACAGTATTTTGGAAAAGACACGAAGGCAGATTCAATCCGATTCGATCAACGTCAAGTTAGCCAGAACGACGAAAGCCTCGACAAAAATGAGGACGAAAGCGGTCGTGACCAAGAGCATCTAGGTTCCGGGACCCGAGAAAAGAGCTTATCGCCCACAGATGGAGCCGATCACACGGTTTGTCCAGAGCAGGACGAGTCAAGTCAGCCAAGAGAAATCTCTGACAGTGGCCATATGAGCAAGAAGGACGAGGAACCAGTTTGGAAAAAATACCAGTGGTACAGGGAGAGGAAAAGGCCAAGCTCTCTTCAGATAAAACGACAGAACGCAGAACAACCTATATTCAAGAAATACAACGAGATCCGTGACAAAAGATTTAAGGAGGGAAGGGTGGTGGCAGATAAAAGAAGACTTTCTGAGCCCTGGAAGTTTCCTGAAGAAAACAGAAAAGCCTGTCCGCCTTCTTCTCCTCTCAATATAGCATCCCACAAGGCAATTTCTCCAATTGACACTAATGCACCTATCAAGCGGAGAAAAATCTCACATGATTCTGTATTTCCTGGCTATAGAAATTATTTCCAAGACCTGGTTGGTGGCGCAGATCAAGAAATCTCGCGAAAACAGCATGTTGTTTCTCGCTATAGAATAGACGATATGCGCTTAAATTGTACCGACGAAAAATATTACTTCGATAAAGACAACGAAGTGCAGACTTCGTTGCCTTGCTGCGATGAAAAATCGAGGAATGGCTGTGAAACCACAGTTAATAATGATTGCCTTTCAAGCCCCCCTAATCATGACGAAGAAGAGCTGAGCGACACAGTTTTCGAGGAGAAAGTAGATGTTCGTCCAGGGACCTTACGCCACTACCCTCAGGATGTTGCAAAGATTTTACGACTCAATCGAATCGTTAAAGCAGTCAGGAATCATAACACAATAGGGCGAAAGGCAGCCGAGAAAATGAAGCGATCACAGATCACGTCCAATCAAAAGGAATCTCAAGATCGGGACGAGGAAAGATCGTATTCTCACCGACAAGAACCACGCATGGACGATAAGAGTCACGCCTACCAAGCCATGGATAAGTGGGGATTTAAGAATGAAACATTGGCGACAGCTGATGAGAGAAAAAACAAAAATCAGATCTCGAACGGTTTCTCACATTCTGAGGATCACCAACAGTTTGCGAAATATGAACCAAAAAACCGGTTTGAAGGAAGACTGGAATTTTCAGGTTTAACGCGACCTTTTTTTGAACAAAAATCTCTTATCAAGGGAGAGATGAAGGCTCAAGACGACGATGAACCCGTTTGTCAAGTCAACGGTCTGCTGTCTCTCCCGGGGTTAAGAGAAACCAAATTTAGTGTCAGTTTGGGAGAACTGAAGCGTCGAATGAATCCCCCAGAGACGCTAACAAGGGTTGAAATGATCTCCTACGTGCGTCAGGCAAAGTCCGCTGGTCGTATCTTGCTTGACAAAAACAACATCGTTACTTCAAATCGCTCGCATCCCACAATCCTATCGCGCGTATGTGAGAGCGAGGCAAAGGTGCTGGCTGATGGAATTCTTAAAATGAACAAGGAGTACCTCCCGATGGCTTTTTTGGCGCGCAAAACAGTGAACGCTTACAAGGACGACGGCTGCAAAGTCGACAACTGCGAAGATTGCAGGCTCAAACTTAGAAGGCGGGTCGTGGACGTCGAGATAACAAGGTAATATGCGTCTGTTCGAAACGGAATGCAAAGATTAAGAACGCTATTGTTTACTAAACCTTGCCATAGATACTTCCGCAATCTTAAAGCAACATAGCACAATTATTATCTAACAAATAGAGCACAAATTGTGTAAGATTGCTTTGGAAATGTTTTGACCTGATTTGCAAGCTATGAAATGGGTAGAAATTTTGAAGAGTCCAAATGACTATAGAGTTTTGTGGTATTATTCTATCCCGTCCCCACAGCTTGCGTTGCCCGTATACAGCACTATAGTAAGGGATACATAAAGTATTTACCGACGGACAGTGAATCGTGGCACGGACCAAAGGGATCGCTGCGTCTGTGAACGAGATTGGACAAGTTTCAAAACGAGATTACTTGGGCGTGCATGCGCAGAGGAACCGTGGATGCGCTTGCGTCATAACCCTTTTCGGTGTCTCGATCTCATTGTCTGCTTTCGAATGCACCTGCATTCTCATTGCACTTTTTGGTTTAAAATGTTCGGAATGCAAGGACAAGACAGTTGTAACGAGATAGAGGCCATAAAATAGAGGATGACATATTCTGTCTAAACAAAATCATTGCGTATTCAACTTAATTACGTGCGACACATCTTTTTTTATCTCGGTAGAAATTCCCTGAAAGAGCTGCAAAAGGCCATTGAAGAAACAAAGAAAGAAGATGCGTTTGACACGTTTGAACTTGCCTCTCACACATTTGGAGTGGCAAATATTCTCAACCATTTATCTTTGTTAGACGAATATTTCCGACTTCTTTTGTTGACTCTACAAGATGAGTAATCGAGCATGAATCCGGAAACATGAATGACAATATACATGAAAAATTTCTCCTTTCTGATTGGCTAAGAAAAATGCAGTTTTCAGGTAACACATACAATGAAGAAAAAAGGTGATTTGGGGCAAAAAATTAGCAAACCAAGCATTCAAATTGATCAATGATCAAAAAGAGTCACAGATGGCCAATTAAGTCCGAGCTCCGGGTGGCGCATTTTTTTTATGAACAAGATGGAATATTCAGGAAATAATTACCATAGCGCTAAGTTTCCAGCAAAGGCAAAGCCAACGCCATGAAACGAAATGATAGCGATATTTTGAAGTGGCGCAGTATCGTATCAGTATCGCATGCATGCAGTATCGCAAGTACTTTGCGATTACTCCATCTTAGTCACGTTGGATTGGCTCGGTCTGTAAAGATGAAAATAAACGATTCACAGTTGTAGGCTCACGTTGCCGTCAAAGCCTTTCATAGGCACTTCCAGGCCTGGGTTGCTCGAAGCATGGTTAGCGCTAATCAGTGTTTAATTTAACTACCATGGAAACCTAAAGGTTTTGATACTTCTTAACCAACGGTTAGCGCTAACCAGGCTTCGAGCAACCGGCCCCCTGCAGATCTACAACGGCGAAGTCGACGTAAAGGTTACTTTCAAAATATAATTTAGCGCTGTCGTAGGTTTTTCGCGATTATTCCATTTCGTTTACGTCGTACAATGTGGGCGAAGTGCCTAAAAATTAATTGGTAAAAGTGGTTTCAGAGAAAACTAGAGAATGAAACAGTCACATTTGTGTGCTCTCGTTGTCATCAAAACCTCAAATTTGGTGCTTTCAAGCCGTAGTTATGCAACGCACAGCAAAAGTATG
>NC_090870.1:53327021-53337021 GCF_036669935.1 Montipora foliosa
CTCTTTATAGTCCTTATAAAATAAAACTTGAAAGTCCAACGATTTTCAGGTTAAATTACAAAAGCAACACTGTCTCCGCAGTAATTTTAAGGCACACAGTTTTGGTCCAGCCGGGGTTCGAATCCGCACATAGTCGGAATACAAAAATGGCGGCAAGTAACTTACTCTGTGATGTTTATGCTAATTGAACTTCCTAGCCTCGTTGGCAAGCGTTAAATTACAAGGGTCTGTAAAACGAGGTTAGTTCAAGGCTAATAAGCGCAAATACGGAAGAAGAATGCATTCTCTAACTGACGCTTTTGCATTCGCTCTATGATAACCTCTCTCTCTTCCCTGACTAATTGTAAATCCCCCGTTACTCTATCAAGGCTGTTGCCTAACAGGAGCCCGGTAGCCTGGGGCTCCTAAAGAATAGCTCTGGGCACCTTAATTTTCACAGCAACACCTTTCACTTCACATGTTGGGCTCCTAAGTTCTCAGCGTTTAGCTCTGAGGGCCCTTTAAAATTTTCTTAGGCAGCAGCCTTGCTCTATGCCAAATTAGTCCTGGAAAACCTCGTGGGGAGTGGCCAAGAAACGCACTTAACTTCACTTGTTTTTTAGACACGAAGACGCACCATCAAAGTCGACCTCAGGTTTGTCAGTTGAATTACTGTTACGAGTTATCGACGTTAAATATGGTTGCTTTACTTTACTTTACTTTACTTTATAACCTGATGCTCACCAAATTGGAGTTGAATTGATTTTACATACTTCAGTTGCAATTCACCTTTTTCTTGGGGTTAAGCTGGCTGTCCGGATCTCCGGGATACCCTTCAAATGTGACCCTGTCCCCAGGTACACAACCCTCGGGAGGGTCCAACACTTCGAACAACTTCTCGTGTCCTGAACACATGACCATGGCTTGTGATGTAACGCCTCTCATTCTGTCCAATTAAAGCAAAGTCAAAAAAGGCGGAACTGATACTCACAAAAGCCGATTGATCCCTAACCCGGCTTTGCTAACATTGTTTGTTGCAGCAAATTTATGAATTTTCTGTCAAAGCTCAATTGCAATGAGTTTCGACCAAACTCGAAACCCTGGTGATATCGAGGCCGCAAATATCTCAGAGAAATCGCGCCGAAATGGACCGTGGTTCGGCACCTGCGATCTTTTCATAGCAACTTCATCGCGGCAAAACTAACACGTGCAATTTTTATTACAGCAACTTTATCGCGGCAAAACTAGCAGAGTTAAAGCAGTAATGCCAGTAACGCCACTAGATTCGCTACTTTCTAGTAAAAATTTCACAAATTGCATACAGAAAGACTGAAAGCTCAAACTGAACTAGGCAAACCTTTGATCAGTTCGTACTTACTACCAGGAACCTAGGCGGTATTTTATAACGAAACCGCGGTGCTGCCACGGTGCGAGAGGAAAATACGGAAGACTTGGCGTTACTGAACGAGTTGACGGAGGTCGAATAACCGTGCTATAAATATCGGATGGCTGACATTCTGAGAGCTCGCCCTTCGTCAAAGCGAACTAAACTGTGCGTTGTTTGAGGGTCGATAAATGTAAAATGTAGGAAGTGGTTTTCCTTTCGTTACCATGTCCCCGCCAGTGGCATGGCTTCCCCACTTCCTGTTCTCAGTTTCACATGACGTCACGGCCGCCATGTTGGTGTCCCAAAACAAAGAAACGGCGGCCATGTTGGTGTCCCGATCCAATCCTCCGGGAATCGAACTCTATTATTGTGCAAACGTTTTCTTTTGTTTTCGTTGAAAAACATGCCTGTTGAAACCAACGATATCGATGTAAAAAACCTCAAAGAACTCACAATTCGCTCTGCCGAAGGGCTACCGCTCGAATCGTCAGCCCTTCGATCTCTCTATGCTCTACGGTGGTAGTCCGTCTTTCATCAACTAGTCTAATAAAGTCAAATTTTCCAATTCACAACAGGCACGATTGAACGACGTCTACACTTGAGATGAAGTCTGCGAAGAAGTAGCTTTCATTTCCCTTTCGTCATCAATATAATACAATCAATACTTAACTGACCACTCCCCATAGGGGCTTTTCAGGGCCAATAAAACACAACATCAACAACAACAATCGTTAAGAATCCCAACTGGCCGGAGGCAAACCAGTTGGCTATTTACAAGTGCAGCTGGGAAGTTGAACCAGGGACTACTAGGATCAAATTCAACGAGTGGTTAGAGCGGGTCTTGAACGCGGGATCTCCAGACCTCAAGGCAAGCGCCTTAAGCACTGGGCCGTACTGCATCCCATCCCAGAGAAGCGCCCGACAAAGAGCACGCGCGAACGATTGGAACGGAAAAGAACCGAATTTTGTCTGAGGTGCGTAAGCTTGGTCATTGCTATTAATTTAAACAATAATCTTCTTACTTGACTGGCTTCAGATTACACATCACGATCACCATGCGATCCTAAGGGCGCAACAACAACAAATTAATACTACGAGTACCGGTAGATTGAAGATGGTTAAAAAATCTCAGTGGGTATTCGCTTTACACCAGCTACTTTACTCGAAGCTAGGGGGTCTTGAATTCTCGTCCAATCAGATGTCCTAAAAATTAATATACTATAAAGCATTTTTTAAGCTTAATCTCAAAATACTAGAACTAAGTCTTAGTACGTTGAAGCC
Source organism: Montipora foliosa (assembly GCF_036669935.1). Lineage (NCBI taxonomy): Eukaryota > Metazoa > Cnidaria > Anthozoa > Scleractinia > Acroporidae > Montipora > Montipora foliosa. The sequence goes on from NC_090870.1 coordinate 53,329,669, forward strand.
TCTAGGGGAAAAATCGAATACAAATCTTTCTTTTTTTTTTTATTCTCCGTGTTTATTATTGTCATCCGGGTTTCATTTTAAACGAAGAAAAAATAGAAAGGGTCACAAGGATGAAGTGGAGCGAAGGAACATCTTTCAAAAGAAGATGAATGAAAAACGAAACCTCCGTTCAAGCCCTCTTGATATAATCAGCACTCTGTACTGCCATAACCTTGTCGAAAGGGAACAAACAGGGTATCAGCTGTAAAATATCCTGGCCAGAGTTGTTTGAAGCTGCATTAGAGCTAAAATCAATACATGTAGTTGCATTTGAAATTTGAGGCGCATGACATTGTTGAGCCGGCAGACTTGCGGGATACTTTGTCTATTTTAATTTAGAACCTAGATGAGCTCCCTGAGAATTCTTCCAGCTCAATGGATAGAGTATCCGACCGGTTTTACGTAAGTCGCAGGTTCGAAACCCGGCAGTCCTTTCGCTCGTTGCCAAGCGACTACCTTATCAACCTCCTCACATGCGCAAAACATGTACACCATCATCGGTATAATTACATTGGCAATTATTGAAAATTCCCTGCGCTGATTGGTCGCACTTGAGGTGATAACTACGCGATAATCACCTAAGCGGTTTTTTTCAAAATGGCCGCATGCCGTTGAGACCAAGAAATTAATTCTCTCAAAGAAAATGAACATTTTTCAAATTATGCCCTATGAAATATAATTATATTAAAAGAATTATTCACCTCGGGCTCGGTGAATATCGGTGAATAAAAACGTCGACTTCGCCTCGGTTTTAATTCCGCGATATTCACCTTGCCTTTGGCGAATAATTGTTAAATAGTTGCAGAGCTACCGGTAATAGAGGTCAACTGCTGTGCCAGCTCTTGCGTTTACCAATAAACGGATTTTCTGGTACAGTATTCATTGTGGTCTGTCACTAGCGCTTGAGATGACATGGTAATCAGAAATTGTTATTTTCTTCCATTTTTTCGGCCCTAAGAATCTGGTCTTTACTGTCCATTCTCATTACTCTACCAGCCCTGATATCCTTTAATGCAAACGATGACACTGAAAGGATGACATCTAAGTGTTAGTTGCTCTTACACACATAAAGAAAAATATAGCCCTTATACCTGAAGCTCGTCCAGTGAAACAGATCCCACAAGGCCACTACAAACTGTTCTTGGCAATTCCTCTCCTACATCGACTGAAACAAGTACATGAATCATTTAATTGTATTAAAGGGCATTTTCCACATGGACATAGTTATTATGAATGCTCTGCCAAAGTAGACAAGGAAATGAACATTCAAAAATAATCATCAGACATGACTCGCTGGAAAAACCTAACTGGCAGAAGATGACAAGTTACTTATTAGCAAATGGAGAAGATGAATTCAGTTGCCGGTTAACTTTTGATCTGTCATTTATGTCCACAAATGCACCTAACTAAACGTATGCATGCCCAATTTGGACATCCCTTTAAGTCTAAGCTCCAACAATAAAGTAAGGGTAAAGGTTAGCGTTATTTTAGCTTAGGGTAAATACAGCTGTTTATCAATACCTGAGGAGCAGTATTTGGGGGACACTTCGTGATTTTAACTGTCTGTTTTCCGAGACATATTAGTGATGTTCAAGTTGGAGAGAAGAGAAATGGGACACTTCGTGACCCTTATTGAAATCAGTATGCATTTACAATTTACCCATTTTGTTGAAACTATAAGGAGTTAATTGTGACATTAAACTACGGGAAAAGATATCTACTACCGAGGATCGTTGTCTGCACGATTTACTGCCAAAACAGAGAAGAAACCGTATGTTACGAGATCATCGTCATAATTTTATACTACCTGGAGTCAAGACTAAACGTTTTAAAAATACCTTTGTAAATAGATGTCTATTTGAACTAGTATAGTCTTTGTAAATTCAATTTTTTTCTCTGTTAACTTACACGTCTGTTGTAAGTAGGAATTGCTTGTAATAAAGACTGTTATTATTATTATTATTATTATTATTATCATTATTAATAATATAATTAGGGCTTAATTAACTTTGAGTAATGTATCTGCGATCATTAGGAGATTTGAAACAACAGCGTTCACACGTAAATCCCAGGCCCTCACAACTGGGCCCCTACCATAGATAATGATAATAACTGATTACAGAAATGAAGTTTGTCTTCAATTTTAGGTATGGCAACGGTTTTACACTTTCTAGTGTTAATGAAAGGTCTACTGTATCACAGGCAGTGAATGCAGGGTTGAGGTCAGGTAAACACTTGAATCAATCTTCAATAATAATTATTACAAATGCCTGTAGACATATCACAGAGCATGGCACATTGCATGGCAATCCTAACCCCTGTTGTAAGTAAATACTCACTTTCTTCCACAAAAAGTGTATCGGCATCAGGGTGTTTCTCTACTGACAAAACTTTACCAATGCGGAAGTCAATATGATGGACATCTGGTTCTGCACTGGAGGGTTTCTCTGAGTGTAGGGAAAAGTACAAACTCAAAAATAATGAATTAAACTGCTGGTTTCTGTTATTGAGTATGATCTGTTATGAAAGCAAAGGAAACAGTACAAAAATCACAGAAAAATATTGTTAATTTTCTTCTCCTTCAAATTGGTGTTTGATCTGTGACAGTTCATGGCTAAAGTACTGTACATGTACTGTACATGTACTGTACATTGGGCAGTAAAAACAATACAATTATATCGACAATAAAGGTAATTTAATTTATTTAAGAGTGCAGCAAACAGGTACTTTTTACATTTCACTGATCTTGTGGGTTCTCAGTTGCCTGATAACAAGAGTAGTCAAATATTGCCTTTCAGATTTCAGTCTCCAAGAATAAGCGACAAACTAAACATTGACCTTCAAAATAAGGGGTGCAGCTTATACGCACCCAGCTTGAATCTTGCAAGGAAACTATTCCAAAAAGCCAAGAAGAATTTATTTGTTTTTCGGATTTTCAAGGGGAAATCATTTGTCGCAGTTAACCTTCCACTTGACTTCAACTCAGTCATTTGCCTTCCTGTGCGACTGATTACCTTCCGTTGAATTTTTAATGGCTCCCGTGCATAAATCAGTGGAAAAAAATTGGCCCATCACTTACAGTACGGAAATGTCTCAAACTCAGTTAGTAAATTAAGAGGTATCTATATTTTATATTGTGTACATGTAGCTGTACAGTCGAACCTCGATTATCCGGACCTCGATTATCTGGATTTCTCGATTATCTGGACTTTTTCTCTGGTCCCAATTTTGTCAAGATTATTTATTAGTCATGATCAAGATCCGCTTTCAAAAAGAAAAATAAAGAAGTGCTCGCACACGTCGTTACTAATGCAGAACTTTCGAATGAGTTCTGATTGGCTTAAAGTTGCTCTATTGGCTCGTTAGGCAAACAAGCTACACTACGTCACAACGTCTATTCCCGATCATCATGTCCTTGAAGGGTAAGTGATCTGTTCTTTCAATAAAGATAAACAGGCTATAATTTTGCAAATAGAGAAAGAAGAAAAATGAACCAATTTGTCAGCTGAATATGGCGTTAGTAAACGGCAGATATCTGATATCCGCAAGGAAAAGATCACGACGTTTGCCAACACGTGTACAGGTATTCACAACGGACAGTGAAGATTATCTATCGTAAATATTGTTTTCCAAACGATTTGCAAATGTTTTGTTTCACAATTAAATGTTGCTTTCTTAATGTAATCAGTTTTCGTTCCTCATTAATATTCATATTATTGATTATCCGGACCCTCAATTATCCGGACTATTTCGTCTAGTCCCAACGAGTCCGGATAATCGAGATTCAACTGTACATAGTATTTACTTGACGAAATAAACTCGTACCTGCTGCTTTGCTTCCAGTAGTTTTCTCAGATTTTCCTTTCTTTTCTGCTTTTTCCTTCTTAGATTTCTTTTCGGCTGGCTTCTCCTCCTTTACCTCAGCTTGCTCAGCTGTAGACACTGTATCCACTTTCTCTTGTGCCAAGAAAGAAGTAACTGCTTGTGTTAAGGTTGGGAGGGAAAATTGTCTCACTTAAAAGAAAAAAAAAACAATAATATTAGTATCTGCTGCTCAGCTTGCTATCTCAAGTGGGTAATTTAAGTACATGAACTATAAACACCTGTCAGATTGTTTCCGGACTGTCAGATTGTTTCCGGACTCTAAATTTTTCGTTTATTACACAAGTTTGACCGTCAAAGTTGTGTATTAAACAACTTTGACGGTCAAACTTGTGTAATACACAACTTTGACGGTCAAACTTGTGTATTACACAACTTTGACTGCCAAAAGTGACGGCCCTTATATACACACAACTGAAATGACACAGTTGCCTTCTCTTAGAGAGAGATTTGTGAAAAATAAGCGAAGTTGTAAGTTTTTCGGCAAAATGTAGTTTCTTTCGTTGAAAACTGATGAAAACTTACTCATGGATAAGTTTGTTGTGAAAACGCTCGCGTTTTCTTCGACGAAGAAGGAAGTTCCCACCTTCCGCCTAATCTGGCAGCTCACGATCGAGCAAGACAGTACCTCACAGGTACGCTCCACGTGGACGATTGACTGATGTTTTTCTGGTCGTGCAATATTAGGGCCTTTTATACGAGAGAAAATAAGCCGTGGCTTACTCTGGCCACGGTGTACAAAATACGCAAAAGGAACTATTTATACGAATATATATTCCCAGTCAATATAAGCCGCAGCTTGAAAAAGACGTGAACATAGATTTTGTACCATTATATATACGGGGTGAACATTCGAGTCTTCTGTAAGCCGCGGCTTATTTTCTCTCGTATAAATGGGGGTATGGCCCTATTGTGATTGACATCTTCGGAAGTTTGTGGTTGACAAGCACCTTGATCATTCATTTGGCATGTTAGCTGTGTCCTTTCAACTTTTGACGTGGTGCACCTGTAGTGCAGAAGACGTCATTTTTTTTATTTATCCCAACTAATGTCGATCGAGATACGTAATTACTGTTCCTTTGTGTTCAAAATGTCTTTAGGGCAGCAAAAAAGTGTTTTTCTTAACCTGAAACCTTATAAAACAAACTTAAAATTGCTGAGAAAAAAAATCGCATAATTTACACTATTTATCGCATAATTGGCCTTTCTAATCGCACAATCTGCCCTGACAATCGCATAATTTGCATTTTTTAATCGCACCCTATCAGAAGGCCTCGAGAGGGGCTTGGCGCGGAGGGCTCGGGGTTGGTTGCGGGTTAGGCAGGCCAGTCGGGTGTTCTAGCGCCTTGGGGATGTGACTGCGGTTGCAGCCCCTGGGCTTCTTGGGAACCTACCCTCCACTGGCGACTTGGGCGTTAAAGATTGTTTAGATAGTGACAGCCTGTTGGGCATAATATAGTTTAGGCACTTTTGAAGATTACGGTCTCCCATGTGCAACAAACTGCCTTAAATTTACTGTGAGTCACTAGTAGCTTTGTCAGGGTGACAAAGATTTTGCAACTTGTGGAGTCATCGTTATCATCAACTGGCCCCCAGTAATTCAAAACCTTGTTGACCCAAAGTTGGATTAAATTAGCAATTTTCCACTGTGACAATTGCTTGCAATCTTGCAATCTGATTGGCTAATTTGGCTGCTGTTAATAAGAGTCTAGACAACGCTGCTCGCACCATGCTTGTGTCAATTTGTCACACAATGTAATAGCCAATCAGGAATGCTCATTTTGGGAAATAAACCAATCATATTGCAAGAAAATTATAGACATCGCTTGCTCTTTCTTTGTGTCATGATTTTCGCCACACTCTGAAAAAAAACACTTTCTTTGGCATTGAATATTGTGGTAAAAAACAAATCGAAAGTGGTTCCACGTTGTCTGTACTCTTATTGACAATGATATTCATCATCGCAGTGGCTGCGCCTTGTGAGTCCACAACATTTTGACCACTGTGATGATGAATATTGTTGTCAATAAGAGTACAGACAACACTGAACCACTTTCAATTTGTTTATTCGATTTTCTTCAAAAATATTATCTCTAAGATTCCCTTCCCCCTTTAAACCGAACTTATAAAACCTTGAAGTTGAAAATGATTACACTTCCATAACTTCAATTTAAGGTTCTTCTGATCAGTAGTTGCTGGGAGTTGACAAATTGAATTACATGCAGGGTAGAAATGGTCCTTGGAGAACAATTATTTCAATACATGGATTGTACATATATTACTGATCAAAAGAAGGTACAGTACATATATTTATCGAAAGGTTTTTACTGATACATGTAGTTCAGTGTGAAAGATCACATGTGATCTGATCAATTTACATACTGTACCATACAAATTGTACGTGTGATGGAGGAGATACAGTATAAATTATATGAAACCCATATTTTTCATCTCCTACGAGAGACCAGCTTATTGCCTAGAACCTTGACAACTTACTCGTCTGGTAGTCTAAGAGTAGTGTGTAGTGCATTCCCCATGAGTTCTAGTCCCATTCAAGTATGGGCTTTTTCAGCCCTTTTGTAAAATACTTACATTAACACAGCATTGATCTTTTCCTTGAAAAGTCAATACATATCTGCAGTTTAAGTATATGGATGACATACACATATTTCATTAGAAGGTACCTGGTATTTATTACAACCGATTGATTTCACTGTTTTAACCAAACACCACCTACACTGTATCAATCAAGGTGTTCTACTTACAACCATTCCTAACTTCCCAGTACTCCAGCTCTGCTTTTAGCTTCTCAACTTCTTGCTTCAAACTATCATTTTCTTGTTTAAGAGCAGAAATGTGATCCTTGCAAGAAAACAAGTAAACCTCTTTCCTTTATCAAAATAAATGCCCAAGGAGTTATCGAATCCTAAAGCATCTTAACTGGCACCTTAGGATTCCCCAATTTACTTCCAAATATTATCAAACCCAAAATTGCTGCTGTCAAATTATAAAAGAAACTACCTATTCACAAAATAATATAGCTTGTTCAACCCAATGGCCAGAAACAAAATTCTCTCTTGCTTCACGAAAAACAAATTAAACAACTTTGAAAAGACCCATTAAGTAAAGCAGAACAAAAGTGATTGCTGCAGGTACAAAGCAAGCAATTTACAGCAATGAAGAAAAAACCAGGAAACTTTTCAGGCTAAATGTTTATAAATCAGGGCTGTCAACCCACAAAGTATCACATATTGAGAATTGATAGGAATGGGATGATAGATGATGTCATAATGCTTGTGAAGTCATTTGTAATGACGTCACATTACATCCTTTATGCAAAAAGAAAGTACACTGTCACTCACTGTCACACATCACCTCAGACAACCTGGGCAAAAATAAAAAAATGTGTGAAACTGGGCTCGATCTTGTTAC
>NC_090870.1:53342021-53347021 GCF_036669935.1 Montipora foliosa
CGTGAATAAAACCCCGTACGCCGCACTTTCTATGACGTAAACTATATATATATATCGTCTGTTCAGGATGCTGAGAACTTGCAAAGGGACTTGAGCGTTCTAGTTACGTGGGCCACTGCTTAGCGACTTTCATTCAATCCTAAAAAAATTACTATACTGTTCAAGGGCTTTTGATCCTTTTAGTCACACATCATCCTTACTTAGGTGTTGAATTAACTTTCAATCTTAGCTGGTCCTGACATATTGATGTAATTACTAAAAACGCAAATCAAAAGTTAGCCTTCTTAAGGAGGAACCTAGGAAATTGTCCATGATAGTCAAGGAGAGGAGATATAAATCCCTAATGAGACCACAATTAGAATATGCCAGTAGTGTATGGGACCGAAGCCTCGCTAAGGACATTCTGGAAATAGAGAAAGTACAGCGCCGATCAGCACGATGGGGTAAGTCTTGTTACCCAACTGAGGTCCCCGGAAGTTGTTACGAAGTAACGAGCTGGATTGGGTGCCCCTTCAGAGGCGTCTATTAAGTACAAGATTACTTGTTATGTGGAAGGCCATAAATAAAATGATCACCCTCCCTTTTCCATCCAATGCCCATGTGACTCAGAAACAGAGAGTTACCGTGAGCCGGTTCCATCCTAATAAGTTTATTCAACCACAAGCTTCTAACAATGTTTACAAGTATAGTTTTGTATCTAGAACCATAACGGTATGGAATAACTTGTAAGCAATGATATTATTGAAGCTGCTTCACTTGATGCTTTTAAACATGCAATTTCAGTCCTGGAATGACCCTCGTTCTTTCTAATATTTATTTAACAGATCTATCGTATTATTGTATAATTTATTATTTTTAAGCTGTGACTAGACAGCTGACCAATCGGCGTGTATCGGAAACCTTTGTGGATTATAATTATAGATGTAGAATACGGATTATATATGTAAACACGGACTGAGGTTAAAACAACGTAAAACGAAATACTTTATAATGCGAAAAACTGGCGATAGGGTTATGTGTAACCAGATAATTGCATCCTGCTCAACCGAAGTCGTAACAATGGAACCTGACAAGACAAGACAAGACAAGACAAGGCAAGAGGCCGGCCGAAGTCGAAAGCACCCCGAAGGCTCCTTTTTCATTAGCCTGCGAACGCAGACGTATTTCCGGCGGTCGTTTCTCTCCCCCGAAAAGAAACGACCGCCGGAAATACGTCTGCGTTCGCAGGCTACTTTTTCATTAGCTTTTACCGAAACTTACGGCAGGGGTGGGCGCTGGCCATATCCCGTTGCATGCACAACTTGTCCCCAGTGATACTGGTACTCGTTTTACCCACCAAGAATGGATGGAAAGCTGAGCGAACTTTGGAGCGCACGAGCTGGAACTCGAACTCGGAGCGCTGAGATGCAGTCCTCGAGCGAAACCCACAACACTAGGCGCGCATTGCGCCTAGTACGTAAGTCAACCTTTTCTGAGTAGATTTATTAACAGAACGCCTCCCTGGGAGATTCAGCACGCCCACTGTTGTAAAAGCCAATCAAAACAGAGCCAAGGGAAATATAATACTTTTTGCGGGAAAAACCTGTTCCTATAAATAAATTTACTCGGAAAAGGGGTTGTTGACTCAGGGAATTACTGGAGATAGAGGCTCCACTTGGTGAGCTCCTGTATCATCCTATTCATATTATCATTTCGCTGGTGGCCCTGTTAATCAGATATTTATGTTCGAGATTTTCAAAAAGAATACACAAGAAGAGAGAGAGAGGCAACCTCATTCCCAGAGCTTTTTTCCGCTGAGAGTAGGGCTTCCGGGGGTGAAACGCTCTGGGAACGAGACTGATAGAGAAGGTAAATTACTGTTTGCAAAGCAGCCAGGTAGAAAATCAAACTTAGATTCAAGCTTATTTTGGCTTAAAATGAATGCATCTTTAAAAGTTTAACGATGAAATGATATATGAAATGCGGATATGAAATCAAGTGAAGCTATGATCCTCGCTGTTATGAACGCAATTTTTGCGATTGCGTAAAAAAGCCTGAAAAAATTCATAGGCTACCAGGACTTCAACGGGATTTGAACACGTTCACCGGGACAGGACGGTTAGCCGGGCCACCGATTTCTAATCACATTACTCCTTTTTAGAGCAAAATAGCCCACGGAATAGTCGTTTTTTTATGTTTAAATAAAGGATAAATAAGATAGCAAACCATAAGGCTTCTTTAAATTGTAGAATGGGGAATTTTAATAACAACTTAGTGAGACAAACGTCTCTCCACTTCTTGTTGTTGTTGTTATTTTTTTTCGCCTAACATATTCTAAACTTAGTCCAAGCCGGGCTGGCTCACCTCATGTAATACCGGGCTGAAAGACATCCCGGCAAACCTGACCTGCCCGGCTAATGTAATCGGCCCCTGAGGGGCCCCTGAGGGGCCGATTACGTCATAGTGAACCGGGTGAACTCGTTTAACCGAGATCCCGGCACGTCTGAGAAAAACACCAAAACTCAAGTTTGCGATTACATTGAAAAATCTCAGCCTGGTTAGCCGAGATCCAGGCATATGCATTACGATGCCGGGATCTCAGCTAACCGGGCTGAGATTTTTCCATGAAATCTTGTTCACCGGGACAGGGCCCCGTTTCTCGAACGTCCCGAAACTTTACGGGCCATTTTCGGGTGTCACAATTCCCTTTGTATCTCAAGAACGGAGAGGATTTAAGTCGTCAAACTTCACAGTAATTTTTCTATTTGTTACCTTGAAAACATGTCAAAAGATCGGCTTTCCAAAACAAGCGGTTGCCAGTTTCACAAATGGCTTTTCGGGCCCGAAAAGTTTTCGGGACTTTCGAGAAACGGGCCACAGCCCGGTTAGCCAGGTCAGGGATTTCTAAGCACCGTTACTCCACTTTAGAGCAAAATGGCTCACGGAATAGTCATTTTTTTGTGTTTAAATAAAAGATGTATAACAGAGCAAACCTTGAGGATTCCTTAAATTTTAGAATGGTGAATTTTGATAACAATTTAAGGAGACAAACGTCTCTCCACTTCTTCTTCTTGTTGTTATCCTTTTTCACACGATATATAAAGAAAAAACCTGACCAGCCCGGCTAAGGGCCTGATTACATGAAGAATTTCAGCCCGGATTCTGAAAGAAATCGTCTTGAAATGAAAGTGGCGATTACATGGAGCAGGTTTCAGCCCAGGCTGAAAATCCTAGCCCGGTTTCAGAAAGCGGGCCAGAATTTTCAGCCCGGCCAAACGGGCTGAAATTTCAGCCCGGGCTGAAACTCACTATATAATCAGCCCCTAACTTGGCTAGACCAGCATTACGATGCCGGGATCCTAGCTAAGCGGGCTGAGATTTTTCCATGTACTCTCGTTCATCGGGACATCCCGGTTAGCCGGGCCAGCAATTTCTAACCATATTACTCCGCTTTAGAGCAAATGGCCCACGGAATAAACGATGTATAAGATAGCAAACCTTAAGGCTTCTTTAAATTGTAGAATGGTGAATTTTAATAACAATTTAGCGAGACAAATGTCATTCCACTTCTTTTTCTTGTTGTTATCTTTTTTCTCACTACATATTCTAAATTTAACTCAAGCTGGGCTAGCTCACCTCATGTAATACCGGGCTGAAACTCAACCCGGCAAACCCTAGCTCATGTAATAATCGACGCCTTACATGCAAAGCGGGAGGCGCGGTGGCCTCATGGTTAGTGTGCTCGAGTCCGGATCGAGTGGTCCGGGTTCGGGCCCTGGCCGGGGACATTGTGTTGTGTTCTTGGGCAAGACACTTTACTCCCACGGTGCCTCTCTCCACCCAGGTGTATAAATGGGTGGGTAACCCTGCGATGGACTGGCATCTCATCCAGGGGGGAATAAAAATACTCCTAGTCGCTTCATGCCACAGAAACCGGGATAAGCTCCGGCTCTGATGGGCCACTTGGCTCGTAAACAGACTTTACATGAAAAGAGGCAAAACTTTTATCGTCTATCATCAGCTTGAGATGATGGGGTCATTTCTAGTTCATTTTCCACTCTTTTTTTGGCCTGTCAAAACCTATTTTTGGCAAGTAGAGGTTAGTTTCAATTTCAAAATCAATACAATCAAAAATATGGTAACTGAACAAATATCGAGTGAACAAAACAATATCAGAATACAAGTTTTTCGCAATTTTATTTCTCGCATGACAATAAGGTGTATTTCTTTGGGAGCAATCTGAAGTCTAATCTAAGAAATCATTAATTTTCTTCTTTATAAAAAAAACCCACATCAACAACAAAAAGAAAACAATCACACACACACGCATAACCCAGGGACTGATTGCAAAGAGACGATTGAAAAGGAGAAAAAATATATATAACTCAATAACTATTTTTACGAAATAGACGGCACTAACTCATTGTGAATAAAACCTGTTTACTTAATTTCGAGTTGTAGAAAGTGTAACTTACCACTTACGACGGATGTCAAGTTTCGAGAACGAAAGAAACTGTCGAGTCCTTATTTGATTCCTCGAGCAATTTCTTAGTGGTGCTAAATGTACCCAGAACGTTCTGGCAAAATTAAATTTGCGGACAATTTAGACTTTCTTCCATGGTATCGTTATTAATTCGAAATCATTTTAATTACAAGTTGTGTTGCATGCTATCATCTTGTGCGTTCCATTAAGCCTGGTTTCCACTAGCAACGCAAGCACGAGCGCAAACACGAGAGCGCGTATTTCACAGTGAAAACGGGGTTGACGCAAGAATAAGCACACGCGCATGCACAAGCATAAGGATCAAATATTTTCCTTTTCGTTGTGTTTGAGCTTATGTTTTTGCGTTGTGTGAAAACGAAACGCAGCATAAGCACGAGGAAATTTGCTACCTCTGGCCAATTAAAGCACTCGTTCCAGATTCTCCGCGTCTGATCATTTGAACAAAATGGCGGATGCCGTGATTGTTATTTAACGATTATGTCGACGTTCGTTTTCACTAGCGTAAGCTGCTTATGCT
>NC_090870.1:53352021-53379521 GCF_036669935.1 Montipora foliosa
AATTTTAGCGAGCGACGACATAAGAGAACATATGGCCGAAGCTAAAAATGGGCCTGATCGCAGGTTAGATGCGTGCAGGCTCTCCTTCTTGCCTGCCTGCTTGCAATGCTATTGTAAAAAATATAAACACCTTACATGTAAGGTACATGTACAACAAAAAAGTTAAAATCGCAGCATCCACCCTTAACGGAAGAGTTCGGGAGAGTTCGGTTTGCCACCAGCATGAACCCATTTTTTTGAATCGAGAATTCTTTGGTTTTACTTTCATTTTAAATTCGAATTCGAGGCCTGTCTTTCCTTGTACAGTTATAAAATGCTGCGAATTTTGCAGTCGTTTCGCTAACGATGCGGGAATCAGTTAATTCAATGACTATTATCCCGTACTTCTTAAAAGATTGAAATCCTTGAACCTGTCTCTTTATCTACATATGAAGACAATTATATAAGTTATTTTCGATACAAAAGATTAAAGGTTCATTGGAAGCGCCCAAGCTCTTGCATTAGCCAGGGATCGATGGGTCGCCCGAGTAAATCTTCATACGGTTCTGTAGTGCGCACACTGTGGACAAGTTATATACAAATTCTGAAGCCCAGTTCAGACGTCGTGCTTCTGCCGTGCCGAACTTAATTGCAATTTGGTTCGACTGTAGCACGATAGGGAAACAACTCTGATTCAGACGCCGTGCCAAAGTCGAACCAAATTCAGGCTTTACTGATGCCTCGTAACAATTCTTCTCCTAACTCCCCGTGGGAACTCAATCTCGCCAAATACATTAATATAATTTATGAATTTTGTTTGGCGCGACACAAGCACGAGGTTTGAATCAATGCCGTGCCAAAGTCGTGTAGCACGGCAGAGCTTGTCGAACATAATTGCTTGCCGAACTTAATTCAAAAGTTTGATTCAGACGCCGTGCTTCTGCCGTGCTTTTGTCGAACTTAATTCCTGAATTTAGTTCGACACGGCTGAAGCACGGCGTCTGAACTGGGCCTGAGACACAAAACTGATAAATTACAGATTGTGTACTGCAGAGAAGGAGCTAGTTAAAGAGAAGATGTGTTTGAAAATGATCTATTTTTTACTGTGGCCCGGAATGGGCATGATACTTTTTTGCATCCGCCATGACTTTCAGCGTTGAGAATGGGAAGCTATAGGAAAAAGTATAGTGTATGGTTTAATATCTTACTTGTCAATACTTCCCACTCTTGTTATCTACGAGTTTTATAGCATACTGTTTATATGGTAAAAAGCTGAGTTTTTTGAAGACGACTGCACTAGCCACCCCATCATATTCAGCTAAAAAACCAGAACGAATACAATTCTTGTTGATTCAAAATATGCCCACATTCCAGCTGGCCTTGAATATGGTCATTTATGATAATAACCAGACAACGACAAATAAGAATATGCGCCAAGGATCAACTTACATGCTTACTAGTAACAACGTACATATACCGAAGTGTGTGCGATGGAGGTGTTCCGGTTGTGTGTCGTTTCCTCGCTTGCCCTCGGATTGTTGATTTCGGCAGGTTCGTATATAAACTATGCCTCATGACTTGTTTCATAACAACAGTTTCTCTCTTAAGTCAAATTCTGCACGAAAAAGACCCCAAATGTAGGTGTATCACAACAGGATCACTCAACTTAAGCGAGGCAGTTGATTTTCCGAGAACTCAGTCAAATTCAGCTGCGTGACCAAGTTCGGTTTCCCACCAGCATGAATCCATTTTTTTGAATCGAGAATTCTTTGGTTTTACTTTCATTTTAAATTCGAATTTGAAGCCTGTCTTTCCTTGTTATAAAATGCTGCGAAGTTTGCAGTCGTTTTGCTAACGATGCGGGAATCAGTTAATTCAATGACTATTATCCCGTACTTCTTGGAAGATTGAAATCCATGAACCTGTCTCTTTATCTACATATGAAAAAAATTATATAAGTTATTTTCGATACAAAAGATTAAAGGTTCATTGGAAGCGCCCAAGCTCTTGCATTAGCCAGGGATCGATGGGTCGCCCCAGTAAATCTTCATACGGTTCTGTAGTGCGCACACTGTGGACAAGTTATATACAAATTCTGAGACACCAAACTGCGTTCGCAGGCTAGTTAAAGAGAAGATATGTTTGAAAATGATCTGTTTTTTACTGTGGCCCGGAATGGACATGATACTTTTTTGCATCCGCCATGACTTTCAGCGTTGAGAATGGGAAGCTATAGGAAAAATTATAGTGTCTGGTGTAATATCTTAGTTGTCAATACTTCTTACTCTTGTTATCTAAGAGTTTTATAGCATACTGTTTATATGGTGAAAAGCTGAGTTTTTTCGAGGCGACTAGACTAGCCACCCCGTCATATTCAGCTAAACAACCAGAACGAATACAATTCTTGTTGATTCAAAATATGCCCAAATTCCAGCTGGCCTTGAATATGGTCATTTATGATAATAACCAGACAACGACAAATAAGAATATTCGCCAAGGATCAACTTACATGCTTACCAGAAACAACGTACAGATACCGAAGTGTGTGCGATGGAGGTGTTCCGGTTGTGTGTCGTTTCCTCGCTTGCCCTCGGATTGTTGATTTCGACAGGTTCGTATATAAACTATGCCTCATGACTTGTTTCATAACAACAGTTTCTCTCTTAAGTCAAATTCTGCACGAAAAAGACCCCAAATGTAGGTGTATCACAAAAGGATCACTCAACTTAAGCGAGGCAGTTGATTTTCCGAGAACTCCGTCAAATTCAGCTGCGTGACCGAGTTCGGTTTGCCACCAGCATGAACCCATTTTTTTGAATCCAGAACTCTTTGGTTTTACTTTCATTTTAAATTCGAATTCGAAGCCTGTCTTTCCTTGTCATAAAATGCTGCGAATTTTGCAGTCGTTCGCTAACGATGCGGGAATCAGTTAATTCAATGACTATTATCCCGTACTTCTTGGAAGATTGAAATCCATGAACCTGTCTCTTTATCTACATATGAAAAAAATTATATAAGTTATTTTCGATACAAAAGATTAAAGGTTCATTGGAAGCGCCCAAGCTCTTGCATTAGCCAGGGATCGATGGGTCGCCCGAGTAAATCTTCATACGGTGCTGTAGTGCCCACACTGTGGACAAGTTATATACGAATTCGGAGACACCAAACTGATAAATTACAGATTGTGTACTGCAGAGAAGGGGCTAGTTAAAGAGAAGATATGTTTGAAAATGATCTGTTTTTTACTGTGGTCCGGAATGGACATGATACTTTTTTGCATCCGCCATGACTTTCAGCGTTGAGAATGGGAAGCTATAGGAAAAATTATAGTGTATGATATAATATCTTAGTTGTCAATACTTCCCACTCTTGTTATCTAAGAGTTTTATAGCATACTGTTTATATGGTAAAAAGCTGAGTTTTATAAGTCGACTGCACTAGCCACCCCATCATATTCAGCTAAACAACCAGAACGAATACAATACTTATTGATTCAAAATATGCGCACATTCCAGCTGGCCTTGAATATGGTAATTTTTTATAATAACCAGACAACGACAATAAGAATATGCGCCAAGGATCAACTTACATGCTTACTAGTAACAACGTACATATACCGAAGTGTGTGCGATGGAGGTGTTCCGGTTGTGTGTCGTTTCCTCGCTTGCCCTCGGATTGTTGATTTCGACAGGTTCGTATATAAACTATGCCTCATGACTTGTTTCATAACAACAGTTTCTCTCTTAAGTCAAATTCTGCACGAAAAAGACCCCAAATGTACCTGTATCACAACAGAATCACTCAACTTAAGCGAGGCAGTTGATTTTCCGAGAACTCAGTCAAATTCAGCTGCGTGACCGAGTTCGGTTTGCCACCAGCATGAACCCCTTTTTTTGAATCGAGAACTCTTTGGTTTTACTTTCATTTTAAATTCGAATTCGAAGCCCGTTGTCCCTTGTTATAAAATGCTGCAAATTTTGCAGTCGTTCGCTAACGATGCGGGAATCAGTTTATTCAATGACTATTATCCCGTACTTCTTGGAAGATTGAATTCCATGATCTTGTCTCTTTATCTACATATATGATGGGGTGGCTAGTGCAGTCGACTCCAAAAAACTCAACTTTACACCATATAAACAGTATGCTATAAAACTCGTAGATAACAAGAGTGGGAAGTATTGACAACTAAGATACAAACGATACTTTTTCCTATAGCTTCCCATTCTCAACGCTAAAATTCATGGCGGATGCAAAAAAAGAATCATGTCCATTCCGGGCCACAGTAAAAAACAGATCATTTTCAAACATATCTTCTTTATCTACATATGAAAAAAATTATATAAGTTATTTTCGATACAAAAGATTAAAGGTTCATTGGAAGCGCCCAAGCTCTTGCATTAGCCAGGGATCGATGGGTCGCCCGAGTAAATCTTCATACGGTTCTGTAGTGCGCACACTGTAGAGAAGTTATATACAAATTCTGAGACACCAAACTGATAAATTACAGATTGTGTACTGCAGAGAAGGGGCTAGTTAAAGAGAAGATATGTTTGAAAATGATCTGTTTTTTACTGTGGCCCGGAATGGACATGATTCTTTTTTTGCATCCGCCATGAATTTTAGCGTTGAGAATGGGAAGCTATAGGAAAAAGTATCGTTTGTATCTTAGTTGTCAATACTTCCCACTCTTGTTATCTACGAGTTTTATAGCATACTGTTTATATGGTGTAAAGTTGAGTTTTTTGGAGTCGACTGCACTAGCCACCCCATCATATTCAGCTAAACAACCAGAACGAATACAATTCTTGTTGATTCAAAATATGCCCACATTCCAGCTGGCCTTGATTATGGTTATTTATGATAATAACCAGACAACGACAAATAAGAATATGCGCCAAGGATCAACTTACATGCTTACCAGAAACAACGTACATATACCGAAGTGTGTGCGATGGAGGTGTTCCGGTTGTGTGTCGTTTCCTCGCTTGCCCTCGGATTGTTGATTTCGACAGGTTCGTATATAAACTATGCCTCATGACTTGTTTCATAACAACAGTTTCTCTCTTAAGTCAAATTCTGCACGAAAAAGACCCCAAATGTACCTGTATCATAACAGGATCACTCAACTTAAGCGAGGCAGTTGATTTTCCGAGAACTCAGTCAAATTCAGCTGCATGACCGAGTTCGGTTTGCCACCAGCATGAACCCCTTTTTTTGAATCGAGAACTCTTTGGTTTTACTTTCATTTTAAATTCGAATTCGAAGCCTGTCTTTCCTTAGTATAAAATGCTGCAAATTTTGCAGTCGTTCGCTAACGATGCGGGAATCAGTTAATTCAATGACTATTATCCGGTACTTCTTGGAAGATTGAAATCCATGAACCTGTCTCTTTATCTACATTTGAAAAAAATTATATAAGTTATTTTCGATACAAAAGATTAAAGGTTCATTGGAAGCGCCCAAGCTCTTGCATTAGCCAGGGATCGATGGGTCGCCCGAGTAAATCTTTATACGGTTCTGTAGTGCGCACACTGTGGACAAGTTATATACGAATTCGGAGACACCAAACTGATAAATTACAGATTGTGTACTGCAGAGAAGGGGCTAGTTAAAGAGAAGATATGTTTGAAAATGATCTGTTTTTTACTGTGGTCCGGAATGGACATGATACTTTTTTGCATCCGCCATGACTTTCAGCGTTGAGAATGGGAAGCTATAGGAAAAATTATAGTGTATGGTGTAATATCTTAGTTGTCAATACTTCCCACTCTTGTTATCTAAGAGTTTTATAGCATACTGTTTTTATGGTGAAAAGCTGAGTTTTTTCGAGGCGACTGCAGTAGCCACCCCATCATATTCAGCTAAACAACCAGAACGAATACAATTCTTGTTGATTCAAAATATGCCCACATTCCAGCTGGCCTTGAATATGGTCATTTATGATAATAACCAGACAACGACAAATAAGAATATGCGCCAAGGATCAACTTACATGCTTACCAGAAACAACGTACATATACCGAAGTGTGTGCGATGGAGGTGTTCCGGTTGTGTGTCGTTTCCTCGCTTGCCCTCGGATTGTTGATTTCGACAGGTTCGTATATAAACTACGCCTCATGACTTGTTTCATAACAACAGTTTCTCTCTTAAGTCAAATTCTGCACGAAAAAGACCCCAAATGTACCTGTATCACAACAGGATCACTCAACTTAAGCGAGGCAGTTGATTTTCCGAGAAATCAGTCAAATTCAGCTGCGTGACCGAGTTCGGTTTGCCACCAGCATGAACCCATTTTTTTGAATCCAGAACTCTTTGGTTTTACTTTCGTTTTAAATTCGAATTCGAAGGCTGTCTTTCCTTGTTATAAAATGCTGCGAATTTTGCAGTCGTTCGCTAACGATGCGGGAATCAGTTAATTCAATGAGTATTATCCCGTACTTCTTGGAAGATTGAAATCCATGATCTTGTCTCTTTATCTACATATGAAAAAAATTATATAAGTTATTTTCGATACAAAAGATTAAAGGTTCATTGGAAGCGCCCAAGCTCTTGCATTAGCCAGGGATCGATGGGTCGCCCGAGTAAATCTTCATACGGTTCTGTAGTGCGCACTCTGTGGACAAGTTATATACAAATTCTGAGACACCAAACTGATAAATTACAGATTGTGTACTGCAGAGAAGGGGCTAGTTAAAGAGAAGATATGTTTGAAAATGATCTGTTTTTTACTGTGGCCCGGAATGGACATGATTCTTTTTTTGCATCCGCCATGAATTTTAGCGTTGAGAATGGGAAGCTATAGGAAAAAGTATCGTTTGTATCTTAGTTGTCAATACTTCCCACTCTTGTTATCTACGAGTTTTATAGCATACTGTTTATATGGTGTAAAGTTGAGTTTTTTGGAGTCGACTGCACTAGCCACCCCATCATATTCAGCTAAACAACCAGAACGAATGCAATTCTTGTTGATTCAAAATATGCCCACATTCCAGCTGGCCTTGATTATGGTTATTTATGATAATAACCAGACAACGACAAATAAGAATATGCGCCAAGGATCAACTTACATGCTTACCAGAAACAACGTACATATACCGAAGTGTGTGCGATGGAGGTGTTCCGGTTGTGTGTCGTTTCCTCGCTTGTCCTCGGATTGTTGATTTCGACAGGTTCGTATATAAACTATGCCTCATGACTTGTTTCATAACAACAGTTTCTCTCTTAAGTCAAATTCTGCACGAAAAAGACCCCAAATGTACCTGTATCATAACAGGATCACTCAACTTAAGCGAGGCAGTTGATTTTCCGAGAACTCAGTCAAATTCAGCTGCATGACCGAGTTCGGTTTGCCACCAGCATGAACCCTTTTTTTGAATCGAGAACTCTTTGGTTTTACTTTCATTTTAAATTCGAATTCGAAGCCTGTCTTTCCTTAGTATAAAATGCTGCAAATTTTGCAGTCGTTCGCTAACGATGCGGGAATCAGTTAATTCAATGACTATTATCCCGTACTTCTTGGAAGATTGAAATCCATGAACCTGTCTCTTTATCTACATTTGAAAAAAATTATATAAGTTATTTTCGATACAAAAGATTAAAGGTTCATTGGAAGCGCCCAAGCTCTTGCATTAGCCAGGGATCGATGGGTCGCCCGAGTAAATCTTTATACGGTTCTGTAGTGCGCACACTGTGGACAAGTTATATACGAATTCGGAGACACCAAACTGATAAATTACAGATTGTGTACTGCAGAGAAGGGGCTAGTTAAAGAGAAGATATGTTTGAAAATGATCTGTTTTTTACTGTGGTCCGGAATGGACATGATACTTTTTTGCATCCGCCATGACTTTCAGCGTTGAGAATGGGAAGCTATAGGAAAAATTATAGTGTATGGTGTAATATCTTAGTTGTCAATACTTCCCACTCTTGTTATCTAAGAGTTTTATAGCATACTGTTTTTATGGTGAAAAGCTGAGTTTTTTCGAGGCGACTGCAGTAGCCACCCCATCATATTCAGCTAAACAACCAGAACGAATACAATTCTTGTTGATTTAAAATATGCCCACATTCCAGCTGGCCTTGAATATGGTCATTTATGATAATAACCAGACAACGACAAATAAGAATATGCGCCAAGGATCAACTTACATGCTTACCAGAAACAACGTACATATACCGAAGTGTGTGCGATGGAGGTGTTCCGGTTGTTTGTCGTTTCCTCGCTTGCCCTCGGATTGTTGATTTCGACAGGTTGGTATAGAAACTATGCCTTATGACTTGTTTCATAACAACAGTTTCTCTCTTAAGTCAAATTCTGCACGAAAAAGACCCCAAATGTACCTGTATCACAACAGAATCACTCAACTTAAACGAGGCAGTTGATTTTCCGAGAACTCAGTCAAATTCAGCTGCATGACCGAGTTCGGTTTGCCACCAGCATGAACCCATTTTTTTGAATCCAGAACTCTTTGGTTTTACTTTCATTTTAAATTCGAATTCGAAGGCTGTCTTTCCTTGTTATAAAATGCTGCGAATTTTGCAGTCGTTCGCTAACGATGCGGGAATCAGTTAATTCAATGACTATTATCCCGTACTTCTTGGAAGATTGAAATCCATGAACCTGTCTCTTTATCTACATATGAAAAAAATTATATAAGTTATTTTCGATACAAAAGATTAAAGGTTCATTGGAAGCGCCCAAGCTCTTGCATTAGCCAGGGATCGATGGGTCGCCCGAGTAAATCTTCATACGGTGCTGTAGTGCCCACACTGTGGACAAGTTATATACGAATTCGGAGACACCAAACTGATAAATTACAGATTGTGTACTGCAGAGAAGGGGCTAGTTAAAGAGAAGATATGTTTGAAAATGATCTGTTTTTTACTGTGGTCCGGAAGGGACATGATACTTTTTTGCATCCGCCATGACTTTTAGCGTTGAGAATGGGAAGCTATAGGAAAAATTATAGTGTATGATATAATATCTTAGTTGTCAATACTTCCCACTCTTGTTATCTAAGAGTTTTATAGCATACTGTTTATATGGTAAAAAGCTGAGTTTTATAAGTCGACTGCACTAGCCACCCCATCATATTCAGCTAAACAACCAGAACGAATACCATTCTTGTTGATTCAAAATATGCGCACATTCCAGCTGGCCTTAAATATGGTAATTTTTTATAATAACGAGACAACGGCAAATAAGAATATGCGCCAAGGATCAACTTACGTGCTTACTAGTAACAACGTACATATACCGAAGTGTGTGCGATGGAGGTGTTCCGGTTGTGTGTCGTTTCCTCGCTTGCCCTCGGATTGTTGATTTCGACAGGTTCGTATATAAACTATGCCTCATGACTTGTTTCATAACAACAGTTTCTCTCTTAAGTCAAATTCTGCACGAAAAAGACCCCAAATGTACCTGTATCACAACAGGATCACTCAACTTGAGCGAGGCAGTTGATTTTCCGAGAACTCAGTCAAATTCAGCTGCGTGACCGAGTTCGGTTTGCCACCAGCATGAACCCATTTTTTTGAATGGAGAATTCTTTGGTTTTACTTTCATTTTAAATTCGAATTTGAAGCCCGTCGTTCCTTGTTATAAAATGCTGCGAAGTTTGCAGTCGTTCGCTAACGATGCGGGAATCAGTTAATTCAATGACTATTATCCCGTACTTCTTGGAAGATTGAAATCCATGATCTTGTCTCTTTATCTACATATGAAAAAAAATTATATAAGTTATTTTCGATACAAAAGATTAAAGGTTCATTGGAAGCGCCCAAGCTCTTGCATTAGCCAGGGATCGATGGGTCGCCCGAGTAAATCTTCATACGGTTCTGTAGTGCGCACACTGTGGACAAGTTATATACAAATTCTGAGACACCAAACTGATAAATTACAGATTGTGTACTGCAGAGAAAGGGCTAGTTAAAGAGAAGATATGTTTGAAAATGATCTGTTTTTTACTGTGGCCCGGAATGGACATGATTCTTTTTTTGCATCCGCCATAACTTTTAGCGTTGAGAATGGGAAGCTATAGGAAAAAGTATCGTTTGTATCTTAGTTGTCAATACTTCCCACTCTTGTTATCTACGAGTTTTATAGCATACTGTTTATATGGTGTAAAGTTGAGTTTTTTGGAGTCGACTGCACTAGCCACCCCATTATATTCAGCTAAACAACCAGAACGAATACAATTCTTGTTGATTCAAAATATGCCCACATTCCAGCTGGCCTTGATTATGGTTATTTATGATAATAACCAGTCAACGACAAATAAGAATATGCGCCAAGGATCAACTTACATGCTTACCAGAAACAACGTACATATACCGAAGTGTGTGCGATGGAGGTGTTCCGGTTGTGTGTCGTTTCCTCGCTTGCCCTCGGATTGTTGATTTCGACAGGTTCGTATATAAACTATGCCTCATGACTTGTTTCATAACAACAGTTTCTCTCTTAAGTCAAATTCTGCACGAAAAAGACCCCAAATGTATGTGTATCATAACAGGATCACTCAACTTAAGCGAGGCAGTTGATTTTCCGAGAACTCAGTCAAATTCAGCTGCGTGACCGAGTTCGGTTTGCCACCAGCATGAACCCATTTTTTTGAATCCAGAACTCTTTGGTTTTACTTTCATTTTAAATTCGAATTCGAAGCCTGTCTTTCCTTAGTATAAAATGCTGCAAATTTTGCAGTCGTTCGCTAACGATGCGGGAATCAGTTAATTCAATGACTATTATCCGGTACTTCTTGGAAGATTGAAATCCATGAACCTGTCTCGTTATCTACATATGAAAAAAATTATATAAGTTATTTTCGATACAAAAGATTAAAGGTTCATTGGAAGCGCCCAAGCTCTTGCATTAGCCAGGGATCGATGGGTCGCCCGAGTAAATCTTCATACGGTTCTGTAGTGCGCACACTCTGGACAAGTTATATACAAATTCTGAGACACCAAACTGATAAATTACAGATTGCGTACTGCAGAGAAGGGGCTAGTTAAAGAGAAGATATGTTTGAAAATGATCTGTTTTTTACTGTGGCCCGGAATGGACATGATACTTTTTTGCATCCGCCATGACTTTCAGCGTTGAGAATGGGAATCTATAGGAAAAAGTATAGTGTATGGTTTAATATCTTAATTGTCAATACTTCCCACTCTTGTTATCTAAGAGTTTTATAGCGTACTGTTTATATTGTGAAAATCTGAGTTTTTTAAGTCGACTGCACTAGCCACTCCATCATATTTAGCTAAACAACCAGAGCGAATACAATTCTTGTTGATTCAAAAAATGCCCACATTCCAGCTGGCCTTGAGTATGGTAATTTATTATAATAACCAGACAACGACACATAAGAATATGCGCCAAGGATCAACTTACATGCTTACTAGTAACAACGTACATATACCGAAGTGTGTGCGATGGAGGTGTTCCGGTTGTGTGTCGTTTCCTCGCTTGCCCTCGGATTGTTGATTTCGACAGGTTCGTATATAAACTATGCCTCATGACTTGTTTCATAACAACAGTTTCTCTCTTAAGTCAAATTCTGCACGAAAAAGACCCCAAATGTAGGTGTATCACAACAGGATCACTCAACTTAAGCGAGGCAGTTGATTTTCCGAGAACTCAGTCAAATTCAGCTGCGTGAGCGAGTTCGGTTTGCCACCAGCATGAACCCATTTTTTTGAATGGAGAATTCTTTGGTTTTACTTTCATTTTAAATTCGAATTTGAAGCCTGTCTTTCATTGTACAGTTATAAAATGCTGCGAAGTTTGCAGTCGTTTCATTAACGATGCGGGAATCAGTTAATTCAATGACTATTATCCCGTACTTCTTGGAAGATTGAAATCCATGAACTTGTCTCTTTATCTACATATGAAAAAAATTATATAAGTTATTTTCGATACAAAAGATTAAGGTTCATTGGAAGCGCCCAAGCTCTTGCATTAGCCAGGGATTGATGGGTCGCCCGAGTAAATCTTCATACGGTTCTGTAGTGCGCACACTTGTAAAATCTCTCGCACAGGGAGGACAAGTTATATACAAATTCTGAGACACCAAACTGATAAATTACAGATTGTGTACTGCAGAGAAGGGGCTAGTTAAAGAGAAGATATGTTTGAAAATGATCTTTTTTTGCCCTAATAACTCATAATTGTAAACCATAATTAACGATTCCAAAAATTATCTCAAGCTTAAACAGCGTGATTTATTTATTCTCAGAAGCACCTTGCTGAGCAGTTCTGTCAATTTATTTGTCTGCATCAAACGCGATATGTTGAATTGCTCATAATTTAAATCTCTCGTCCAATCGCGTTACCAGTACTGCCACTTATTGTGTGACCTTCACCAGAAGCGTTTTTGCTATAAGACTGACTTGCTATCAAGCGTTCCTGGTGCCAACGGTACGAGAAACATGACTCCAAATTAGCAGTGACCATTTCGGGGAAGTTGACACGGACGAACAGAGTAAACATTACTCATGCATCTTTAAAATTGGTTTCAATTCACAGCCTTTGATTCAAAAACTGATCTTTTATATACTGTTAGTCGAGCTTTGAAAGACAAACCGGAATAATAACCTGAATCGCGGTTGCCATGTACACCGTTTGGTAAAAGCGCCCAATTTGAGGGCGACTCTTATTAAATCGGTGTAGCGTTTTATTCAAGGTGACTTTTTCCGGCTTTATTAAACCGTGATCGACCTTTCGGAGAATAAATAAGGCAATTCATAAGAAACCCCTTTTACTCTGCATACCGGTGATTGATCATGGGAGTCAATGAAGACGTGGTATCAATCATTGAAACAGATTGATCAAACAAAGATGGTTTCAATTGACCCTCTCGACTGTGAGAAAATACAGCGTCCCTTTACCCCTATCCCCCCCCCCCCCCCGCCCATCCCCCCTCCCATTCCGCGCTACAAAGGAAGGTACAGCACACAAAAACGTACTCAGCTCCTTCAACTAGACTCAGCTGATTTCATTAATAAGTACTTTCTTCAGCTTCAGGTATTAGCCCTGGTGTTGAACTTCATCTCGAATATGACAGTCCTCTCTACCCGACCGTGTACCACGTGATCGAAGGCACGGTAAATGGACTACAGGGAGTTTTCCATGACTCTGAAAGAGCTTTGCTTGAGAAGAACGACCGTTTTACTGTGGTCATAGACATCTACTCTCCAACATACTCGAGCCGTTGGAACTGGTACGAGTTCCCAGCAATATTTTGCTTCGGAGATGCAGCAACCAACTGCTTAAAATCTGCCATGAATGGATCTCAAACTTTCCGCGATCCGTATCTTCTAAGAGCCTCAAGCATTGAGAGACCCATCCCTTTTATGGTTCCTTTCGTGAATTTCACAAACATCACCTTACCGAATGGAAAATTAGTACCGGAATCAGGACTTGTACATCCAGAATTCAGCTCGCGGAATTTCACGTTTCACGGCGCCTCATACGATACTACCACTGGAGTTCTGGTGGGGTTTTCCGCTTCTTCTTCACAAAATGTGGGAAAATTGGCGAACATGAAGTTTGCTAGGAAGCGCAATAATCTATTTCCGCAACCTTTGACGGACTGCTATTTTGTAGAATGGGCTCCAGATGGCTGTTTGCCGGGTCTGAACATTCTAATGAAAGGATGGGACATGAAACACTTAAAAATGGCCAATCCTCGATGGTTGAAATTTGAGAAGTTTCCAGTAAACAGGGATCAACGTTTTATGGAGACTATTGATATTTTTGAGGACGGTCTAAAGAGTTTTGTTGTTCCCAGAGGGGTGTCAATTGATACCGTGGCAATTGCGTCCGTCCCATTCTCCCAAGTGTTCAAAAGTGTTAAAGAAACCGTCAAGGCAGAACTTCAGTCTTATGGCATCAAATACACAGGGTCATTTCAGGCGTCTGCAAAGTACGACAGTTACAGTAAACTGTACTCTGCACGTTCCCACTCATCTGCAATATCTGGAATGGAGTACAAAATATTCCAAGTTCGGTTTCGCAACAGTTTCAATTTCAAAGCAAGCCAGAACTGGGATGATACATTTGAAAAGGAGTTTTTGGAACTCTTGAAAAGTCAGAATGATGCAAAAGCAATGGATTTTTTCAAGGAATATGGGACCCACTATGTCCGTGAAGCCGAAATGGGAGGTCGTAAGGAGTCCCTTCTAAGCGTGTCGTATTGTGAGCTTACTAAAACTGAACAAAAGAAAGCAGCTTTCGAGGCTAAGATTTTGAGTGTTTCAGCATCTGCTCATTATGAGCAGAACCTGAGCGAATCTGATCGTGAAGCGATCATTTCGGGTCCATTCACAACCTGTCGAGGAGGCAATTCTCTGAATCCCGCTGTGTGTGCCAATGATTCTCTGTGGCGCCTGACTGTTCTGCAGAAGCCGTACCCAACGACGTTGGTCTTAGAGCCATTCTATAAATTGACTAGCAACTCGTCGATGCAGAAATGGCTTCAGGGTAAGTACAAGGAGTACTTGGTCCTAGATCTGGAAGAACTGAAGGAGGACTTAAACAAAGAAGCAGACTGCACTGCTAGCGAAGGTATTCACCATGTTAACGTTAGCATGTTTCTCTTCTCTGGCTCACTGGTGTTCTCGTGGCTGCTACACATGTTGGCTCTGACTTCGGACTTCGTTTAAAAGTCATTTGAAACTTACGGGTGAGACAAGTAACGGTTAAAACTCAAACTTAAAAAATGAAACGTCGAACAGCTCAAAGGTAATGAGCAGTTTTATAATAATTTTAAATAGCACCTAGAATGAGATAATATGCTGTCCGTCAATGCCGTGCGGGGATCCATTAAGCAACCAAAGGGCCGAAAAATCTGTCTTAATATTGCCTCCTTTGCGCGGTTTTAGAATGGCATCACTCAATATTAAATCAATTAACTACACATATAGACGAATTAAGAATCCTATTAGCAAACAATGATATCGATATTGTTTCCATAAATGAAACGAAACTGAACGAGAGTATTCGAGATCATGATGTTCATATTCCGGGATACGAAATAATTCGCCGCGATAGACTTACAAAATGCGGCGGAGGGGTATGCTTCTATGTAAAAAATTCAATCAATTTTACAGTACGAAATGACCTACATATGGATGCATTGGAAATCCATAAGCCAAATTCAAAATCTTTTGTGATTGTTACTTGGTACAGACCACCTGAATCTCCCATTGGCATTTTTTCTCCATTTGAATCCCTAATCGGGAAATTGGATAGTGAAAATGTAGAATTTTTTGTACTGGGAGACATGAACTGTGACATGATCACTACTCGATATGATAATGACACATCCAAATTAAGTAGTATTGCTGATGTCTACGGACTCGAGCAGCTCATCTCTGAACCGACGAGGATAACACCCACCTCATCAACTCTAATTGATTTAATTTATACCAACTGCTCGGATAAGATTGCTTGTTCGGGAGTTTGTCATATCGGGATAAGTGATCATAGCATGGTGTATGTGTATAGAAAACTTGCTCTGAACGGGATGTCTAATGGACATAATTCTATTACATATAGAAATTTCCGAAATTTCGATCGCCAAAATTTTCGTTATGATATTCTATCTCAATCTTGGGATAATGTATACGAGTCTTCCAACCCAAACGTGATGTGGCAGCAATGGAAAAGTACATTTCTGGCTATCGCTGGCAAACATGCCCCACTGAAAACGATGCGCGTTCGTTCAAGGAGTTCTCCGTGGATTGCCTCTGAATTGAAAGACCTTATGCATAATAGAGACATTAAAAATCAAAGCTAGCAAGACAAATGATCCTAACGATAGGGCATCATTTAAGAAACAAAGAAATATAGTCAATAAGCAAATACGCTCAGCTAAGCAAGTTTATTACCAAAATAGTTTTAATAAGCACACCAGCGACTCCCGAAAGACCTGGCAGACTATAAACGAGTTAACTTCTCGAAAATCTGGGAAAACGTTAGTGGCGTCACTAAAAGTGAACGGATTAACGATAACTAATCCGTTGGAGCTATCAAATGAATTCAATAACCACTTTGCTAACATTGGTCCAAAACTTGCCAGTGAAATAAATTGTGATAATGGTAGCTATCAAAGATATCTTACTGTTACAGATAAACGGTTTAAGCTCCAACCCACCAATCCAAATAAAGTATTTTCACTTTTAAATAAACTGGACGAGTCAAAAGCAACGAGCCTTGACAAAATATCTGCTAGGTTTGTCAGGGAATGTGCTGACCTTATTTGTATGCCGATATGTGATATTTTCAATCAATCCATTAGTCAAGGGACGTTTCGAAGATGACTGGAAATATGCAAGGGTTACCCCTCTTTATAAACAGGGTGACCGCGGTGGTGTTGATAACGGGAAAATCAATGGAGTCATTTTTCTAGATTTGAAAAAAGCTTTTGACACTGTTGATCATCAGATCCTTCTATGGAAACTAAACTATTATGGTATACATGGCAAATCTTTCAAATGGTTTCAGTCATACTTAGAAAACCGCACACAAAAATGCTCTGTGAACGGGTCGCTATCCAACAGCTGCACATTGACATGCGGCTTCCCTCAAGGGACCATCCTCGGTCCATTATTGTTCTTATTATATATCAACGATCTTCCAAATTGCTTATCAAATTGTAAACCGAGAATGTACGCTGACGACACGCACCTTACATACGCGGGCAGCAATCTTGAGAATGTTCAGTTTTGTCTAAATGAAGACCTAGGAAACGTTTTCAACTGGCTACAAGCGAACAAACATTGAACATGACCAAAACCGAATTCATGCTAATAGGGTCGAGGCAGAGACTGAATACTCTCACAGCTTCACCAACAATTACAATGAACAATACTCAAGTGAGCCAGGTTACAGCTACAAAATCGCTTGGTATA
Organism: Montipora foliosa; assembly: GCF_036669935.1. Lineage (NCBI taxonomy): Eukaryota > Metazoa > Cnidaria > Anthozoa > Scleractinia > Acroporidae > Montipora > Montipora foliosa. The sequence continues at coordinate 53,368,909 of NC_090870.1, forward strand.
ATAATAGACGATAAACTCGATTGGCATAGTCACATCGAAAAATTAACTAAAAAGATCGCCTCTGGTATCGGGGCCCTAAAGCGAATTAGGCACCTGATCCCAGCATCAACCTTACCTCTCATTTACCAAGCTTTAGTAAAACCTCACTTTGATTACTGTGACATTGTGTGGGGTAGGTAACTGTGGGAAAACGCTACGAGACAAACTGCAGAAATTGCAGAATAGAGCAGCCCGTGGGGAGTGTTGACATTCTCGAACTATGATGCTGATGCAACTGAGCTACTCGAGTTTGTAGGGTGGAAAAATCTTGCACGCCAGCAGGAAATTCATAAAGCCACTATGGTGTTTAGATGTCTGCACGGGCTAGCTCCGGAGTATCTGTATTCAAAGTTTACGTGGCGTGACTCTGCTTATGTCCTCAGGGACTCTGAAAATAAGCTCAATGTTCCATTACCGCGCACTAATTATTACCGAAAAAGCTTTAGCTACAATGGCGCCACATTATGGAACAGTCTACCATGTGATACGGTCACCTCGCAGCTCTTACAAGGTCTCACCTGATTGGCGACCACCCTTGAGGTTTAACAAAAGAACAAATAACAGAAACAATGGACCCTAGGCCTAAAACAAAAGGGCCATTGTTTCTGTTACCCTAGGCCTAAAACAAAAGGGCCATTGTTTCTGTTATTTGTTCTTTTGTTAAACCTCAAGGGTGGTCTCCAATCAGGTGAGACCTTGTAGGAGCTGCGAGGCTACCCATGCGATAAAAGGAACACAGAGTCTCTGGGGGTATTTAAACGTAAGATTAATGACATTCATAAAGTCTAACGCACGGCATTCACGGAAAACAGCTTTTAGTTTATATTTTGAATTTTATATATTTTTAAATATTTTATATTTTAAATAGTTTGAATTTTAAATATTTTTTAGCGTATGTGATATGTATTTTTATGGGTTGATGAATTGATCGTGTTTAAATAAAGATTATCTATCTATCTATCTGTCTATCTATCTATCTATCTATCTATCTATCTATCTATCTATCTATCTACGGCAATGAACATGTACAAGTACAAGGAAGGATTACGTTTTTGCAAACGTTGGCCGTGTAGCACTTATATTTGAACAGCTCTAGACTTAACTGAATAGAGCGTAATGCGAAGTGCTAGTTTTCTACCCCGAAGGTCGTGGGTTCAATTCCCACCCTGGTCGGAGTTTTTCTCTGCCCTTGTGTGGGCCCATTTCCATCAGTAGACAACTAGCACTTCGCACTTACTGAAACTTGCTAAAGTCATCCCAATTTACAAAAGTAATGATGAATCTGACCCATCTAACTATAGACCCATATCACTGCTTTCAGTCTTCGACCGGATCTTCGAAAAATGATGTATAATCGGTTGAAAGCATTTCTTGAAAAGTTCGGTATTCTCCATGAGTCACTGTGACAGTATGGTTTTCGTGAAAAGCGGTCTACGGAACATGCTATTTTGGAAATCATAAATGGAATTCAAACTGATATGGATAGAAAGTTGTACACCTGCGGAATATTTATTGATTTACAAAAGGCTTTTGACACAGTCGACCACACAATACTTTTAAAGACACTCGACCATTATGGTGTACGCGGAATTGTGAATGACTGGTTTACCTCCTATCTCACTGCTCGTAATATCTAAGAAAGCGACAGTATTATCTGGGGTTCCTCAAGGATCAGTCCTAGGGCCTCTGCTCTTCCTCGTGTATATAAATGATATTTGTAACAGCTGTAACCAAATGAAGTTCTATCTATTCGCAGACGATACGATTTTTTAACTAGTATATGCAGATAAAAACCTCAAATCCCTGGAATCTACAATAAATGATGAACTTTGTATAACTAAGCTTTACGACTGGCTAATAGCAAACACATTATCTCTAAACATTAAAAAATCTAATTACGTTATTTTTCGACCAAGACAAAAAAGGTCAAATATGAAGTTAACTTAAAAATATTCAATCATCACACCAACTCTTACAACTCTTAAAATAATACTTAATTTTATGCGTCAAACCACTGCTCGCCTCGAATAGCTGTAGCTAACTGCGAGTAATGGTACATCATATTTTTCAAATTCCAAACTTTGTAATATACTTGTAATAAACTTGCAGTAAATAAGCTTGAATAAACTTGAAACTTGAACTTGAAACTTGACACTATTACACTCCAATCAGTTAAGTCTGTTCAAATATAAGTGCTACACGGCCAACGTTTGCAAAAACGTAATCCTTCCTTGTACTTGTACATGTTCATTGCCTTGACTTTAACATCTTAAGTTCCCACGGCCTGCTCCCGTCTGACCTTATAGCTCAGTCAGTAGAGCAGCGGTGATCTAACCCGAAGGTCGTGGGCTCAATTCCCACCCTGGTCAGAGTTTTTCTCTGCCCTTGTGTGGGCCCATTTCCATCAGTAGGGCTAACGGTCACATGGTTCATATGGGGTAGAAAACTAGCACTTCGCATTACACTCTAATCACGTAAGTCTGTTCAAATATAAGTGCCACACGGCCAACGTTTGCAAAAACGTAATCCTTCCTTGTAAATATCCGACTGGTTTGCCTCTGGCCAGTTGGGATTTAGTCTTAATAGTTCTTGTTTTTGTTGATAGTTCGTTTCATTGGCCCTTCGTAAGTTTGTTTGTTTTTATATGTAAGTCATTACTTTTTATCTCAGTTAACGCTAAGCAATGACAAAATTGTGTGTATATACAACGGTTCGTTTTTAGTTCAACGATTTCACAGTTTTAATCCGTTTCAAAAGCTCTTCGAAGGTCTTACCGACATGTTCCTTACAAGTCTCTCGTCTCTTCCGTGGAAGCAACATCACCAGTCATTCATAGCTGAGAAGAGAAGGGGGCGAGCCTAGAAGGAAAGCCCAAAGCACATACCCGGACACTTACGAGTCTCCGAAACAGTGTTAACTCTCCCATGCGCTTGACTGACCATTCCTCCATGAAAGGTGGAAGTGCTAGCTCGTCATTTTAATCTCCCTAACCATTCCAAAAAACACATGGCTATCTGCGGCCTTTCCCTACATCTAGGTACGACGGAAAGCCGCAAGAATCTGGAACAAAAATTAATCATCCAAATCGGCACCCTTAATCCTCACGGTATTAACGAACGCTTTTCATTTAACTAATATAGTCCTATTTTTCACGTTGCCATGTTACCACCAATAGCGTAGCTCCTACTCTACTATAAAACTACACGTAACCCACAATTCCTCGATTCGCTCTGACGAAGGGCTAACGCTCGAAACGTCAGCTTTTAGAATCTCTGTACGGTGGCCAATTTACATTATCAACTCTGTTGATAAAACCCAATTTTTGTATACTAGCTATACTTAGCTTCTAGCCTCTAAGAAGTTTCAACATTCCATTGTTTGTTGTTTAACTGATTGTTTTAAGATATTTTTAGAGCTATGAATTATAACGTTTCTGCAATTAGTTACTGTTAATCTTGTATATTAGTAATGTTGTTGTGGAGAACCTCTCAAGTAGCAAAAGCTAATCATATCGTGTTTCCATGCTAAATAAAATATGTAACCAAGTATGTGAGTTTTGCTTTAACTTTTGCCGGACCGCTTAGACTGCTGGTAGAAGAGGAATCGCAACAAAGAAGGCGTTGTCACCACCTTGGTCAAGTGAGAGTAAAATGATCTAACCATCTTTCAATTCGATAGCGATAGCCTAAGGGACGCCTTCGCCGTTAATGAAACTTCAATACCCTTGATTCATTCATTATATACGGGAACATTAGAACCCACAAATGACCAGCTCCCAGCGTCAGTCGCTTCATGGATCAGTTGGTAAGAGCGTCGCACCCGTATCGCGAGGTCACGGGTTCAAACCCCGTTGAAGTCCTGACATTTTTAGGGCTTCTCAACGCAATTGCTAAAATTGCGTTCACAACTCAGTGCAAGGAGCATAACTTCACTTGATTTCAAGTTGGAATTGTTAGGCGTATGTATCCATTTCTTGCATGTATTTTTAATAATAATAATAATAATAATAATAATAATAATAATAATAATAATAATAATAATAATAATAATCTGAGTGCTAGGGTTACACTAGCGCTAGGGTAACCCTAGCTGCCTTGTAAACGCTCTGCTAGGGACAACCCGCCTAACCGAGACAACTTTTTAGCGGTTTCCATTTCTTTAAACGGGCTGACCATTGATCACGTCTTAGACAAGTTGCAGTCCCGTTTCCAATCCAGTAACGAGCATTCCTTTTCTCGCTTTTTTTGCTATTGGTTTGAGAAAGGGAGTTGCTGTACGGAACAAGAACTGAAATTAAACATTCCACCAAAGCCGTTACCCCCTTGACCATAAGGCTGTGTTCCTCCATAGATACTACTGTCTCCTTCTTTGCCGTTCTGCATATACAGTACAACATGTCGTCCATAAGGGTAATATTGGTGGTTCATCGGTAATTACATGATGTTATAAAATGGCACGACGCCGAAAATGCAGGGTCACGCGTACGGTTCCAGGAGCAAATGCAACCTAGTTCCCAGGGCTTTTCATTGCTCTTGGCGATGAAAAGCCCTGGAAACGAGGTTGGAGCAAATGGTATCACTTGACCTGTGTCTTCCCTTACATTGACCGCCACGATGGAAAACACAGTTGTACGGGTAGGTTGACACCTTGACTTCTTCTGTGATCATGTTCCCTGGCTGACCACGAGGAACGAGTATCGGAAGTAAGTTGGTTTGAGCATCTCTTATTACCTGAGATTCGATTACATCGGAATACACCTAGATGGTTTGAAAAACGTCTATGGAGAGCAATCCCCCCACCAACTCTTCTTTTCTGACAGGCGTTGTCGTTGTCCTCACAAGAAGGACGTTCTGATCTGGACAAGGTCTCCGATTTGGTACAGCTGAGAAATATAATATTATACTGATGGTTTAAGTACTCCAAGGGGCGAGCTAATCTCTTAGGTAGAATCACTTAACAGCCGGCCGGTATCCTCAACTCAAAGGCAATCTTATTGAATCGCACCTACGTTCGAGGCACTATTTTATGGCAGGATCACGCCAAGACCCTGTAGATTTTTAGACTTTTATCCGTACTAGCTGCTCGATAAGTCGTTGAACTAGTCGACTGAAAGAAAAATATTACACAAGTAGATTAATGTTTTGGAATGCCGAAGATAGGCTAAAAAGGAATGGAACTGATTTCGTGAATATATACTTACAATTTGTATCTTCTAATCTACACGATCTTATGGTTTGATTTCTTCTGTTGACTGTCTTTAACGTTCTTGATCGGAGGTAAGTAAAAAAGCGATTTGCGCGTTTGCAGTACAGTGTCGATTTATATATTTCTGAATTTCTAATTAGTTGTCACCTTTCAACTCACGCAAACTTGCTGTGATAAATAAATTGCAAGAATAGTTGCATACATTAAACCAGTAAGCGAAAGAACTTAACGCGCGAAGTGCGAATCACTCCGCCCCAGTGCGGAAATTAGAAGTTACATCTAATTGAGCAACGACTTAAACATAATCGGTATTCATTACTCGAGATGTCACAAATAACGTAATGTCTATTACATAATGCTGGTCTATGTATTCCCTTGATTAAGAAAGGTTCGCATTTAATTCGTCTTTTGTTGCTAAAAGACACAGCTTGTGAATCGGCCTGTCGTATTCACCGTCCTGAGTCTTGATTCTTGTCTTCCTAACCAAACCATCGTTTCCAGGGTATGTTGCAATGACTCGCGCCATCTTCCATTGGGATCTTTTGTGATTTGGGTCTATCTCTAGAACTAAGTCGTCGACTTGAAGGTTTTCTCTGGTGCGAAACCACTTATTTCGTGGAAGTAGATTTGGCGCAAAGTATCTCATCCAGCATTTCCAAAATTCGTTTACGCGATTTTCTGTACTTCTGAAAAGATGTCTTGGGTTGATCCTTTCTTCTGGTTCTGGTTGAGGAATTGAAAGATGATGTCCTATGAGAATATCGTTTGGAGTAATTGGCGGGCTTTCCCATATGCTGTCAGAACTTGGGTATAAAGGACGTCCATTGATGACGTAGGTTGTCTCCGGGAGAAATATTCTCCATTGCTCTTCGGTAAAGGCTTGATTCTTGCATGTAGCGTTCAGACTTTGTCTGACTGACTTGATGAGGGTTTCCACGACGCCATTTTGATGACTGGCATGAGGGGTATCCATTTCCATTTAAAATCGCACGAGAAATCTTCAGATAGAACACCTTCAATCTTGGGCACGTTCCAACTCTGCATTATTTCCTTTAAGTACCCTTGTGCGCCTACAAAATTTGTCCCGCAGTCGGACCAGCAAATGCACGGGTGACCACGCAAACTCGCGAAACGACGGAATGCCATCAAGAAAGCGTCAGATGTTTTGTCGGTCACAAGTTCTAAGTGGACAGCTCTTGTTGTCATGCAGGTGAAAATGATTACTTGGGCCTCCTTGAGCGTTTTACGATTAAGCTTGATGTGCAATGGTCCAAACATGTCCATGGCGGTGTTGAAGAATGGCGGGGTGCCTACTGCAACTCGCAAGGATGGGATTTGTCCCATGAGTTGTTCCAATGGCAATGGCTTTGTTGTGAGTGCTTTGGACATACCACGAATTCCAATGATCCAGTACTTTCTCCTTGCCTCGTTAATTAGGCTTTTGTACCCACAGTATCCGCGTCTTTCATGGAGGTCACGTAATAGCAAGATGACAAGAGGGTGACCGCGTGGAAGGATAATTGGGTTTCTTAATTCTTGTGGCAGCGATCTGACATCTTCGAGTCGTCCATGAGCTCGAAGTAATCCGTTTTCGTCCAGCTTCGGAGTTAATTTCTTGTCAATGACAGAGGGATCTAGGTGTGCCTGACTCCACTTGAATAGCTGTTTCTCCGAGCCTTGCAATTCTTGAACAGTGATTGAACCTGTCTTAACATTCTTTTTTCTCGCATTCTGAATAAATCGGCGAACGTAAGCGAGTGTTCTCCGTATCTTTGAAAATGTAGAACAGGTATTCAACAGTTGATGAAAAACGGGGTTAGTATCTTCTTCAGACTTATCCAGATCAACTTTGGTTTGAAATTCCGCTATGGCTGCTTCGTGTTGCATTGGCGTTTTAGTCTTCTCGATTTTCACTTCCATCAAGACACCAGCTTTTGCTGTAGGTTCGATGGGGGTTTAGCTTCAAATTTAGGCCATTGTCCTTCGGGTAACTGCAGGAAAGAGGGTCCCTTTATCCAGTCTTCGAGTTGTGATGGCTCTATTCCTCTATTGAGAATGTCGGCTGGATTGAACTTTGACCTGATGTATCGGAAGTCTTCCACCCCAACAGTTTCTTGGATTTCTGCTACTCGACTTGATACGAAAGGTTTGAATTGACGTGATGGGGTCTTAATCCAAGAAAGGACAGTAGAAGAGTCCACCCAGAAGATCCTCTTGCTGTCTTGGATGTTCGCAAACTGTAGAGACTTTCTGCAAGTTTCATATATCCTTGCAAGTGTTAAACAGCCCATGAGCTCCAGTCTCGGGATCGTTTTTTTCTTTAGTGGGGCTACGAAGGACTTGACTAAAACAGGAACGCACTTGTAACTTCCGTTCTTTAACTCCCATCGGAGGAAAACTGACCGCTCCGTAAGCTTTTTCGCCACCATCACAGAATCCATGAATTTGTGGTACCCCAATCTCGTGGCTTGGTTTTAACTTGCGATCGAATTCGACTGTTAAGAGGTGATTCATGGCTGGCAAATTCTCCATCCACTTGCTCTTGACTGCTGTAGGTAAGGTTTCGTCCCAATTGTAGCCTGAATGCCATAAGTCCTGCAAGTCGATCCTAAATTTAATAGCTACCGGCATCACAAGACCGATTGGGTCCCACAATTGTCCAATAAGACCCAGGCAACGTCTCTTTGTCAAAAGGTCCATCTGGTCGAGTTTGTTCCTTTTCAGGGAAAACTTGTCAGTTTGTTTATCCCATCTTAGACCAAGAAGATCTGCCCAGCGTTCACCATTGGACTGGTCAATCTCCGCACGGTTTGAATGCCAATCTTTTATCTGGAAATGACCTTTCTTAAGAATGGCGTCAATGTCGCTGATAACCTGTTTTGCTTCCGTTGTAGTTGCTTTGGAACTTCCGATATCATCCACGTACATATGATCTTGAAGTTCTTTTGATGCTTCTGGGAACTCGGCTTGAGATATCTTTGCTAGTGTGTTGATGGCATTCGTTGCTATGTCGGGAGCTGGCTTATCTCCAAAGTTCAACCTGAGCCATTGGTATACTGTTGGCGAGTTGCTAATCTTACTCCTCCAAAGGAACCTGTGAAAAACCTGGTCGTCGGGATGAACCAAGATTTGATTGAACATTTTGCGTATATCGCCGATAAAGGCTACTTCGTTCCATCTCCATGCTGCCAAAACATCCAGGAGACTGTTGATGTAGTTTGGCCCTTTCTCTAGGTAATCATTGAGAGACAAACCGTCGTGACCTTTCGAAGATGAGTCAAAGACAAGTCGAACTTTTGTTGTTCTTTCCGGTGTTAACACGGCTTGTAAGCGTGAGTACCATTCAGGCTTGCTGTGATCAATCTGGTCAGGAGAGACTTGAATCACGTAGTCCTGCTCTAGAAGCTTTTGGACTTCCTCATTGACAACATCGAGACACCCCTTTTTCTGGAATGACCTCTCCGTGGAAAACAGCCTTTTCAGTGCGATGCCATAGTTACTTTGTTTTGGAGGGCCCGCTTCCGTCCAGGGCATCTTAACTTGTATTCTTCCGTCAACCAGGGTAGTTGAGGCTGCGAGGGACTTAACGAACTTGCTTTCGCGTATCTCGTTTTCGCTACACGTACAAAGGTTGGTCGGTTTGACGCCAAGGAGATCTTGGTGAAGAAGTTCTTTGATGTCGTCTACGACATTTGCTGTTCTGATTTCAACCGACTGAATTTCTGAAGTAGTAGAGTTGTTCTTTTCAAACTGTCCCATAACGTACCAACCAAAACAGTTTCGTTTCGCAACAGGTTCCCCTGGCTCTCCGGACACTGTGTGGATATCAATGAAGGCTTCTACAAAGTCTGTACCGACAAGGAGATCTATGGCGCCACCCGAAAGGTGGAGTTTATCACAAACGTGCTTGAGATGAGGGTAGTGTCGCACTAATTCTTTGGAAAGCGTTTTTGCTTTACTGCAGGGCCTTGTAACAGTGTACACTTGAAGGGTCTTCTTAATATCCTCGTCAGCAGGTGAGGCAACAGTGATGTCGATTATCTGTGATGCTTCACTTTTCTTCTTCCCACCAGCTAAATTCATGGTCAGATGTGTTGCTGATCCACTCAACCCAAGTCGTCTGGCTGCATTCTTTGAGAGAAGACTGGTATTGGATCCAGAGTCTAACATCGCAAGGACTTCAACAAATTCTCCGTTTCCGTTCATGACTCCAACTTTTTGAACAGGGCACAAACCAGTCATGAGCTTTAACTTTTCTTTGTGATGAACAGCATTTTCTTGGATGTTACCATTTGATGTACTCGAGGGGGCCTGGCACTGACTTTGGAAAGAAGATGCTCTTGGATTTGGACTTGAGCTTGTTTCACCAATCTTTTCATTGTGAAGAGATCGGTGATGATTTTTTCTGCATTTGTCGCATGTTGAACCGTCTGGTTTCCTGCAGTTGCTTGTATGATGCTTTCTAAGACATTTACGACATCGCCAATGTTGCTTTACAATCTCCCATCTCTGACTGATAGCTAACTCCTGGAACACAGGACAGGCAGCGAGGTGATGTTTTGTTTTACAGTTAAGTGGACAGGTGTCATCATCGGGTTCTTCGCCACTTGCGGCATTGTTCTCAGTTTTCCTTGGGGTCCTGTATCGGCGACTCTCGTTTCTGTCTTCAGACAAGGTGTTATTCTTGCCCCTTGAGCGGACACTTGCTTCTACGTGCAACCAGGTGATGAGGTTACTGACAGTTTCCTCTTTACCTTCTCTTTTCATTTCTCTTCCAAAATGAGAATTATCGTTCGGATCGAGCTTGGACAAAAGTTGAGACATAAGAAATGGCGCTTCCGAAGACTCCAACACCGGACATCCATTATCTTCCATATCATTCGCGTAGGATGATATTGTCGTGGCGAAGTGCGTGAACGACCTGGAGTCTCGTTTTACGGGCTTAAGGCTATTTATTTCGAGGAGCAGTTCGTCCATTAGTTTACGTTTGTCTGCAAATTCTGTGTCCAATATATTCCACGCGCTATCAATGGTTTTGCAAGTTTTTACCTGGTCAGACCACCACGATCCTCTCGGCAATGCATTTCGGAACCGTTGCAGTTGTTCATCTTTATCTTGATCGTATTTCTTCATCCAATGATTGAATTCTTTTCTCCAGGTAGCATAGGATCTGCGACTGCCGTCCCATGTTGGCACCGGTAATCGTTGCAGCCCACTAGTGTTTGGTTTTGACCTTAAGGTGTCCGCCATTTTCGTCACTGCTGATGTCATGGATGACATTGAAGCTGTCAAGGTCTTCAAGGTTTCAGAGTCTTTTGAAGACGTTTCCGTGGAATCTCGTTCCTTTTGGTAGGCAGCAAATTTTAAGG
>NC_090870.1:53384521-53394521 GCF_036669935.1 Montipora foliosa
GCAATGATATTATTGAAGCTGCTTCACTTGATGCTTTTAAACATGCAATTTCAGACCTGGAATGACCCTCGTTCTTTCTAATATTTATTTAACAGATCTATCGTATTATTGTATAATTTATTATTTTTGAGCTGTGACTAGAGAGCTGACCAATCGGCGTGTATCGGAAACCTTTGTGGATTATAATTATAGATGTAGAATACGGATTATATATGTAAACACGGACTGAGGTTAAAACAACGTAAAATGAAATACTTTAAAATTCGAAGAACTGGCGATAGGGTTATGTGTAACCAGATAATCGCATCCTGCTCAACCGAAGTCGTAATAATGGAACCTGACAAGACAAGACAAGACAAGGCAAGAGGCCGGCCGAAGTCGAAAGCACCCCGAAGGCTCCTTTTTCATTAGCTTTTACCGAAACTTACGGCAGGGGTGGGCGCTGCTCCTATCCCGTTGCATGAACAACTTGTCCCCAGTGATACTGGTACTCGTTTTACCCACCAAGAATGGATGGAAAGCTGAGAGAACTTTGGAGCGCACGAGCTGGAACTCGAACTCGGAGCGCTGAGATGCAGTCCTCGAGCGAAACCCACAACACTAGGCGCGCACTGCGCCTAGTACGTAAGTCAAACTTTTCCGAGTAGATTTATTAACAGAACGCCTCCCTGGGAGATTCAGCACGCCCACTGTTGTAAAAGCCAATCAAAACAGAGCCAAGGGAAATATAATACTTTTTGCGGGAAAAACCTGTTCCTATAAATAAATTTACTCGGAAAAGGGGTTGTTGACTCAGGGAATTACTGGAGATAGAGGCTCCACTTGGTGAGCTACTGTATCATCCTATTCATACTATCATTTCGCTGGTGGCCCTGTTAATCAGATATTTCTGTTCGAGATTTTCAAAAAGAATACATGAGGAGAGAGAGAGAGGCAACCTTGTTCCCAGAGCTTTTTTCCGCTGAGAGTAGGGCTCTCGGGGGTGAAACGCCCTGGGAACGAGGTTGTGAGAGACTGATAGAGAATGTATACTAAGGTAAATTACAGTTTACAAAGCAGCCAGGTGGAAAATCAAACTTACATTCAAGCTTACTCCGGCTTAAAATGAATGCAGCTTTAAAAGTTTAACGACGAAATGATATATGAAATGCGGATATGAAATCAAGTGAAGCTATGATCCTCGCAGTTATGAACGCAATTTTTGCAATTGCGTAAAGAAGCCTGAAAAATTCATAGTCTACCAGGACTTCAACGGGATTTGAGCACGTTCACCGGGACAGGCCAGTTAGCCGGGCCATAAGGCTTCTTTAAATTGTAGAATTTAAACTCTTCTAGATGAGTTTCAGCGCGGTATTAGATGAGGTGAGCCAGCCGGGCTTGGGTTAAATTTAGAATATATCGCGTGAAAAAGGATAACAACAAGAACAAAAAGTGGAGAGACGTTTGTCTCCCTAAATTGTTATCAAAATTTACCATTCTAAAATTTAAAGAAGCCTCAAGGTTTGCTCTGGTATTCATCTTTTATTTAAACATAAAAAAATGACTATTACGTGAGTCATTTTGCTCTAAAGTGGAGTAACGGTGCCTAGAAATCGCTGACCTAGCTAACCGGGCTGTCCCGGTGAACGCGATTTCATGGAAAAATCTCAGCCCGGTTAGCTGAGATCCCGGCATCGTAATGCCTGGATCTCGGCTAACCGGGCTGAGATTTTTCAGTGTAATCGCAAACTTGAATTTAGGTGTTTTTCTCAGACGTGCCGGGATCTCGGTTAAACGAGTTCACCCGGTTCACTATGACGTAATCGGCCCCTCAGGGGCCGATTACATTAGCCGGGCTGGTCAGGTTTGCCGGGATGTCTTTCAGCCCGGTATTACATGAGGTGAGCCAGCCCGGCTTGGACTAAATTTAAAATATGTCATGTGAAAAAAGATAAGAACAACAAGAAGTGGAGAGACGTTTGTCTCACTAAATTGTTATTAAAATTCCCCATTCTACAATTTAAAGAAGTATTATGGTTTGCTATCTTATTTAAACATAAAAAAACGACTATTACGTGGGCTATTTTGCTCTAAAAAGGAGTAATGTGATTAGAAATCGCTGGCCCGGCTAACCGGCCTGTCCCGGTGAACGTGTTCAAATACCGTTGAAGTCCTGGTAGACTATGAATTTTTCAGGCTTCTTTACGCAATTGCAAAAATTGCGTTCATAACTGCGAGGATCATAGCTTCACTTGATTTCATATCCGCATTTCATATATCATTTCGTCGTTAAACTTTTAAAGCTGCATTCAATAAGAGAATCCACCTCAGGGCCTCATTTTCGTTTTAATGAATATATCTTGAAATATTATGTATTTAGTAGGTATCTGTATATGCTATGTATTTTAGCTGTAAATGTAATGTCTCGAAGATATTAGATCCTGTAGTTATTCGGAAAAAGCTTATGACTGCATGTATGTTACCTTTAGTAGGGCGCATGCGCACCCTTTGTAATCTGCGATTCCAGTGCTTATCATATGACAGATAAAATGACTTCTCCCTTGAATATATAAGCTATCTAATTCTTACGCTAAATTGACAAGGGCGGTTTGGAGCTGTGAGTAGGCGTGGGATTTGTTACATAAGGTTTAGGGGCCGACATATCTCTCCCTCAGTGCCGTACCGGGAGGCAAGGTCGGTAGCAGAAAGCAGCGAAGGGCCAACTGCGTCCAAAAGCGATCGCACGGGCCAAAATCGCGGGATGACTCGTTTGGTACGACGCTCCAGCGCCGGTGTCTGGAGATACTGCGTTTTTGCGTTTTTCTCTCTTGTTCAAACATTCCGTCAGCGCATGCGAAAATGTTCTGGCTCTTCGATGCCTTGCCTACCAAAAAAACATGAACATGCTGGTTTCTTTTTTTTTTTTTTTGTACCAGCAATTGACATTTCAATTGATTTTATAGGCACAAACGTAACGTAAGAGCCGTGCGAGTCTGGTCTTGTCTCAGACAGAGGCGAGAGATCGTTTCATGCAGACTGGGACGCCTAAAATGCTCTGTTGTAAACATGGCGGTTCACGAGTGAAGTTGTCTCTCTGGCCTTTCTGTGGACGAATTCCAGGACCTACCGACACAATCTGGGCAAGTTTTAAAAGCTAAAACCTTCAATCGATACCTTATTTTGCTGGTAGGACTGGGTGGCCCGACACCTATGAAAAAACTGTGAAATGAGAATAGCGAGTCTTCCCTTGTCATGGAATGGCAGAATTACCCAGAATTCTTTTTGGGCATGAGCGAGGCAACTTAAGAAGCACGAGACTGGCCCTCATCGAATGGCTGAAGCGCGGCCAGAGGAAATGATTTCTAGCCAGATACTCAGGAGTAGGCCTGGTGTGTGCTTTTAACGCAGATTTTGGAGTTTTGAACAAGTTTTTATCATAGAAAAAATTCACGACAAAGTTGTGCTTTCATTTCGCTGTAATTCTCGTCTCAAAGAAACTGTATAAATAATGTAAATAAGAGAATAACGATATTTATATTTGCAGATTACCTGTCCTCTTACTACGAAAGTCAAGCTCGACATCTCTATGCAATAAGCGCATTCAAAATTTCCTCCTATTACTTGATAAAATTATGTGGTGTTTTTTTTGGTTTTTCTTTCCTTAATTTTTTTTTTAAAAAAAGGTTTTTTCTGCTTATATGAAAAATACGTTTTCTCTCCCGTCCCCTTCTTATGCATGATCCTCAATAAACCTGGAACAACCAGTTATGGTCTTAGTTCTCTTTTTTCTTACGTATCAGCTAAGTTGTGGAATGCGCTACCTGATTTTATCTGTACCCATGAGTTTACTGGTTTTAAAAGAGAATCCAGGGTCTCATTTTGTACAGCGGCTTTTCTTTTTAATGAATATAGCTTGAAATATTATGTATTTAGTAGGTATCTGTATATGCTATATATTTTAGCTGTAAATGTAATGTCTCGAAGATATTAGCTCCTGTAGTTATTCGGAAAAAGCTTATGATTGCATGTATGTTAGCTTTAGTAGGGCGCATGCGCACCCTTTGTAATCTGCGATTCCAGTGCTTACAATATGACAGATAAAATGACTTTTCCCTTGAATATATAAGCTATCTAATTCTTACGCTATATTGACAAGGGCGGTTTGGAGCTGTGAGTAGGCGTGGGATTTGTCACATATGGTTTAGGGGTCGACATATCTCTCCCTCAATGCCGTACGGGGAGGCAAGGTCGGTAGCAGAAAGCAGCGAAGGGCCAACTGCGTCCAAAAGCAATCGCACGGGCCAAAATCCCGGGATGACTCGTTTGGTACGACGCTCCAGCGCCGGTGTCTGGAGGTACTGCGTTTTTCTCTCTTGTTCAAACATTCCGTCAGCGCATGGAAAAATGTTCTGGCTCTTCGATGCCTTGCCTTCCAAAAAAAAAATAACATGCTGGTTCCTGTTTCTTTTTTTTTGTACCAGCAATTGACATTTCAATTGATTTTATAGGCATAATATAAACGTAACGTAAGAGCCGTGCGTGTCTGGTCTTGTCTCAGACAGAGGCGCTACCTGATTTTATCCGTACCTATGAGTTTACTGGTTTTAAAAGAGAACCCAGGGCTACATTTTGTACAGCGGCTTTTCTTTTTAATGAATATATCTTTAAATATTAGCTATTTAATAGGTATCTGTATATGCTATGTATTTTAGCTGTAAATGTAATGTCTCGAAGATATTAACTCTTGTAGTTGTTTGGAAATTCGAGATGAAATAAAGCTTATGCCTGTATGTATGTTACCTTTAGCAGGGTGCTTGCGCACACTTTGTAATCTGCGACTCTAGTACTTACCATATGACAAATGATTTTTCCCTTGAATATATGAGCCATCTAATTTGTTGGCTATGTTGACAAGGGCGGTTCGGAGCTGTGAATAGGCGTGGAATTTATTAGGGGCCGACATACCCTCGTACCCAGCATCTTCGTTCCCTTTGACTAGAGTATCCGTGGGTATACAGGGGTATATATAGAGGATATTACATGGTGGCGAGAAGATATGAATTTTATGTTCGAGTGGCAAGAACAATATCTCACGAGTGAGCGAAGCGAACGAGTGAGATATTGTTCTTGCCACGAGAACATAAAATTCATATCTTCGAGCCAACGTGTAATGTTCTTTTTATTATATGGAGACTAAATATTGATAAATTCCGATTTTATTGTGTTTCAAAGTAGTCAAGTTTTACAATTACGGCTGGGCTTTATAAAAAAGGCGGGAATCGTGACGTCATTGAACGATACGACACTCACAAAGGTGACATACGGAAAATACGCCACTCGGGTCCCGGATGTAGTGGCGTATGGAATCAACGAGTGGTTTAGTTCCCAGTAAAACACTCTCCTCCATATAATAAAATGGTATACATGGGTATATAATTGTATATAAAGGTATACAAGGGTATACGTGGGTATATAAGGGTATACATGGGTATATAGGGGTATACGTGGGTATATAGGGGTCTATTAGGGTATAATGTGGAACGACATTGATTTGGAAATTCGTGAATCTGATTCAATTGGCTCTTTTAAGAGAGCGTTAGTTAATTATTTTAACTTTCCAAAGTATTTTTCGCCTTTTGATTATGCTCTTGACAGATACTCTTGCGTAATTCATACTAGACTGCGTCTAGGCGCTTGTGGTCTAAATTATTATCTATTTAAGATCGCTGTTAAGTATTCACCTATTTGTAGCTGCGGCTTTGACAATGAGACTATAACTCATTTCTTTTTACAATGTCCTAATTATGCTGCCCTCAGATCTGATTTGCTCGCTGCTGCTGCTCGTATAGCTTCTGGTCAATATTCTGACCAGCAAAAAGTTGAAGTTTTTCTGTTTGGCTCTTCTGACATGTCAAATAATGAAAACGTTGAAATCTTCTCTCATGTCCAGCACTTTATAAGAGAGTCTAAACGTTTTTCTTTTCGTGGTCATTATCATTGACCTAATTAACTTAACTGTCTTTTTTGACTTACTTTGTATCCCGTGCCCGTGTTTGTTTTTTATGTGGTAATTAGAATTTTGGTGTAGGCCCCCCGTGATGAGCTCATTTAGCTCTTGGGGCAAACATGTATATAAATATGTTTAAATAAAAAAAGAAAAAAAAGAAAGAAGAAACATAAGACAAAGTCACTTAGCAGAACAGGCGAAAATATAGAAGAAACAGCTTCAAAAGTTAAGGTACTTCGTGAAAAACAAAGCCAGTAGATGAAGGAGCGAAAAGCATCGAAGACTGCTACACAAAAACTTAAATCTGTGAACAAAGATAACTCCACTCTTCCTGATGTACCGAAGTTTAGGACACGTCCAGCAATGTCTGGTTCTTCTTCGGCAAACGCTGCAAACAGAAATCCTCACAGCAAATCCCAGGAGAAAACCGTTGTATCCTGAACCACAGAGAGACCGTACCACTCTAATGTGATATCGTGGATATCAAAGTCTGACAACCCACTAGTCAAAAGACCACCTTCTGCCACCGGCTCACAGAAAAGGAATCCCAGCTCCTCTCGGATGAAAGCAAGCAATGATACTCAAGTGAAAACTAACCAGGAGTATGTGCCATCAAATTATGAAAATCCAAGCTCTGCAAGTGTCTCAAAAAACCTTCTTTCATCAAGTAAACAAACACTTCATAATAAATTAAGGCCTTCATCAAGGACATCAGTGAAATCAAACTTAAGTCCCCATGGTGATGATAATCATGACAGTTATCACCATGGTGATGATATTAGGCATGGTGAAACTGATGAGGATTCTCTCTTGAATGACCCTGCAGATACATGTAGTACTGGAAATAACAATGCTTCCTAATGATAGTTCAAAATTGAAGACTCCTGAGTTATCTTCCGTGATATGCTTAATGCACTAGCAGACACTGTTGCCGAGAGGCTCAAGGCGACATTACAACCCTCTACTGAGCATAAACAACGTCAGCGGAGTGTTAGTGACGATGGTGAATCAGGTATTGCGAGTCACTTGTGCCCCGTTTGTGAAAAACATATGACAGGGCCCAAACACACGCCAATGGCTGCTATACCCTGTGGACACACATATTGCAAGACTTGCATTGGTGATTTAAAAAAATGCCCAACATGTCATACAGTAGTGAGGTCAGCAGCAGTCAATACCGTAATGCAAGGAATTATCAAAGATTTTAAAGATCAAAAGGAACGAGAAAGACTACAAAAGATGGAAGAACAAACGAGGCAGTATGTGGATGAATATCAGTCATTAGTTCTGAGATGCAATGCTTTAAATGGTAAGTTCAGTTCAATTGGAAACTTGGAATCTGCAATAGGAAGCATCCTAAATTGGCTCTTTTTTTCGGACTCGAAATCAAGGCATGATCAGGGGTGTTACACCCGCAGGTGCTCAGCAGCTTATGGGAGATATGTTTGTTAGTTGCAGCTGCAGAAATATAGTTTAGGCAAAGATAAAACCAATCCGATGCAGTGGTTTTGCCTGGATGGGATATTTGGGGGGACTCTAAGGAGGTTTGCAGGGGCAAATGCCATGTGCTAAAAATTAAGAATGGTGCCTACTATTGTTATTGCGCATAAGTTCTGCGCATCTCGAGATACTCAGATTTCTTATGGGTGATGCTTATTAATACAGAGATATTTTTGCACGGTTCAAAACTATGCGAAGAAAGCAAAACTTAGCAAATGCTCTTGGTATCCACAAAGAAAATTGGGGGTAACCATGCATTTTTCAGAGATAACTAAACTTCAATTTGGAAAAGAACGCCATACATTGCTTTGTATTTCAAAGCTTTTTACAAATATTGTTGATTAATTATCTTCAAAGAATGCAGGGTTACCCCCAATTTTCTTTTTGGATTTCAATAACACTTGTTCAGATCTGCTTTTCCCGCATATTCCGTAAACCGCGCAAAAATACCTTTGAATTAGTAGGCACCATCCTTGATCAGTTGGGTGTGCTTGCTTCTTTTCCCTCCCTCCCTGCTATATTTTGGGGTAAGTATACATTTCTCACACTGGTTTTTCTCAGTGATGTGTTGACAGGGTCTTGGGAGGTGGACTGTGGCTCGGTTGCCATGGTGACCTCCTTGCTGCTGAGGAGAGTGCTGCCTCTTCTCTTGCTACCTTAACAGGACGTACATGTACCCTCCAATAAATTGGTGTAGCATTTTAAATTTTCATTTAATTGGTTTAATTATTTAATCCTTTATTGTAGTTCCCTGTAAAAGTAGCAATAATTAATGTATTTGTTAACAATCAATTTGATACCCTAAATTCCAACCTTGGACATACCATTGTCTTGGTTGAAGGGGCATGTCTCCCCCTCCTAACCCTAACCCTAACCCTAACCCTAACCCCTCCCCCCTTCCTTTAGAAATATTACTTCTGAATAATAGGATAATAATAGTAAACGTGAAAATAGAGTCAACCACTAATTACATGTGGAAATATTGAAAGCTTCTAGCTGTATCTATGGTCAGGGTGAAATTAGACAATTTAATTTCATACAAGGCAGAAAGTATTCTTAATCATATGGAAGCAGGAGCTAATCAAGGGGAATCTCTGTCTCTACTAATTCCTGAGTCAAACCTTTCCCAAATAGATTTATTTTTCAGAACAGGATTTTCCAAAGGAAAGTTCATGTATGGCATTTCCCTTGACACTAAGATAGCTTTGTTTTGATGGGCTTTTACAACAGAGGGCGTGCTGAATTTCCCAATTAGGGAGACTGGTTTTTATAGTGTTCAGTGAGCATGCTGAATCTCCCTAGGGAGGAGTTCTATAAATAAATGTACTCGGAAAAGGGTTGATTCCTATGCCAAGAATGGGAGATAGAGGCTCTGTTTAATGAGCTCCTGATGGCAGTGGTAACAGGAGATCTCCTGGATGAGTGTACTAACATTTGATTTTTATAGGGAAAATCAGGGGCACGCAACGAGAATATAGTTCAAAACCACTTAAACATAGCATTGTTTATAAACGTATTTAGGTATTTAAACGTATATAGGCATATTTTTATCCCCTAAAATTCTTTTATCTGTTCGGATTTCCTAGCTGAAAGTCTAGTGATACGAAAACTATAGGGATCAAAGCTTACCTTTTCGAAAATTTCAGCCAGAAAAAAGGCTCCCGAAAATTCTAGGTGACCTATTTAGGGTGAAAATCCGTTAAAAGTGGGCAATTATACCATTTTTTCAGATGTTCGAAAATCCTAGGAAAGGCAGGGAAGCAAGAAATTTTACAACAAATGTTCCGAAATCTCAAATAGTCTTCCGAACAGATATTTTCCGAAAATTGACGGTGGGTGCCCCTGGAAAATGTCTGTTTACAATTTTCTGCCCACGTAAAGTGCGCGTAAGTTAAATTAGCAATGTCTTTGCTTATTTTTTCAGATGAGGCTGAGAGTATTCTCAGCAATATGGAAGGGGTGACGGAACTACTTCTGGACGAGAAGAAATTGATGAAAAAACTGGAAGTGGATAAAGGAGAATTGAAAGAGAAGATCAACCGTCTACAAAGTCAGCTTGATGCTATCAAGGTGAAGGAAGAAGATTGCCAGAACCGATGCCAGGAACTGGAAATCAGATACACCGAAGAAAAGGAGAGGCTCTCGTTAGTTGAAGACACTGTGCAGCGGATTGGAAAGAGCAAAGAGAGAGTCAAGATGATGGTGCACAATTTTGCACCTTCATTAAACCTGGATGATTATGAATAGCTTTTCTCTGGGTTCTTTTAATTCTTTTAATTACATATTTTGGAAAATTTGTTGAATGTGTTTCAAGATTTTTCAATGTAGTGCGTATACAATTCTTATCTGCACAACTTCCTTCTAAACTGCTTGAAGTGAACATCTGAAAAAGATATGGCAGAGAGAGCTCGCAATTGACGTAAAGTGAGCTGTTTTCCCTTTTAACTTGTCTTCACACAACCACATTTATATTGGTTAGTATCATTTCTCCATTAGAGACGATTAAATATTATT
>NC_090870.1:53399521-53402021 GCF_036669935.1 Montipora foliosa
ACAGTACCGCCTTTTGCATCCTCTTGAAAATGTCAAGTGTACGTGAACCGAGAATCTTGTTCATCTGCACTTCAAGTTCCTTCGACCAACCACCCAGTTCGTCCATGATGACGTTAGGTTGTACGATCTTATAGTTTGGGTAACTCATTTCCACTAACAGTACTTTCTTTCCCTTGTGATCAATAATGCGCGCATCTACTCTATTGGCCCTCACCGTAGTATGCTCTGCATAGACTGGGACATCCCAGAAAGCCTGCGCTTGGGTAGATTCACACAGTGGTTTGGCTCAATGCGCGAAAACCAAGGTGAGACAGTCTCATTTAGATCAAGGTCTCTGAGGATCTCGAAGAACAACACTTTCAGTGCCGCGTTATGTCTCTCTATATACTTGGTCTGCGCTAAAGATGGACACCCGGCTAGCACGTGCGCAATGCATTCCGGGGCTTTCTCACACATCCTGCACATGATGTTTTTCTGGTCAGATGTTCCCGTCTTATAGGCCGAGTAGGCCGAGTAGACTCGTGTTGCCGGGTAAGAGCTGTTCGTATAACTCCATTACTCCTGCAACCGTATGGGTTGGTGCACAACTCCACTCGCTTAGACAAGCAAAACAGCCTCGTTTACTTAATTGATCATCGTTCCATCTACTACTTACAAGGCGACCCTGCCACTTCTGATCCTGTACTTTGTTTTCTAGCCCAGCACATACAGCTTTCTTTAGTTGCAGATTTACATGATAACCTGTAATCTTCTTCTCGGGGTTGCTTTGAGAACTGCACGATGACTCAGCAGGCTCCAGAGTCAAAGTTTTCCCCAACTCCTCTGTAAATTTATGCGCGTGTTTCACGAGAGAGGAAAATCCTTTCTTCTATGCTTTCTCTTCAAATGCCCGAACTGTACTCATCATTGGATCTAGATTGTTGTAAAGCTTTATGGCTGCCTTGATTTTACTCAGCTTATATTCTTGCTCAACAACTTCATGCCGCACCCACCTGCCACTCTTGGATGGTAGAACAAAGCAGTGGAGCTGAGGGGGTCCCTACCGCCATTTTCACTGACTACCTTCCTCGTCTCTCTGTCAATATCTCTCAGCTCAGTCAAAGGCCAATGCTGCGTCCACATCAGGTAGGTTAAGACAGGCAAGGCGAACTGGTTCGTGGCCTTAACACGGTTCGCATCAGATAGAGGGCTTGTCCAGATCACTGAGAGCCTCTGTAAGTATACCTTTGCTGCAACTGCAAGTACTAGCTTCTCGTCTTGCAAGGTCGATTCACTCACACCCAAGAACTTATAACTGGAACCAGTTTTAAGGCTCTGCACTAGGGTAGACTCGTTCAGCTTGAGATCTGCAGCATTCTCAATTTGCTTTCCTTTCCTAATATGGATGACACTACATTTCTAGGGGTTCCAATGTAGCCCAATGTCTAGCATGGCATCGCTAGTAGCTCGTAACACTGTATTGAGCTTTGACTCGAAAGCTGCGAATACCTTGAGATCGTCCACGTATAATAAGTGGGTAACTTTGGACTCCAGTGGTTTGGAGAGACGATATCCCTGAGTAGATGCGAGGAACCAGGCGACCGGGTTTAGACACAACGTAAACAACCGAGGGCACAGGGTGTCGCCCTGAGGAAGGCCTTTGACAAATCTGATGGATTATTATTATTATAATTTGCCAGTGATAGCAACTGAACAAGACAGGTTTACTGCGCTGCAACGCGCAGACTCCATATGCCTGCCAATTTCAACCTCCTGTTAAGGAAGGTTTATTGACGGAAAAAGTGAAGGGAAGTGTTTCTTAATAAGTCCACCTTGAGATATGTGCTTCTTAACGCTTTTTTTTATGTTTTAGCGACGAACTTTTGCAAGATTAAGTACACAACCTGGATTTCAAATCAGAGTTAGTCTAGTCAATTTTCGACTTACATCGTTAGCTGTAGCTGTAAATTGCTCCTCCAAGTGTTCGTCTTATTCTAAAATATCTAAAGTCACCCTAAAGTCGTTACCAAAAGCGGTGAATAATTATCTCATCTCCTCCAGCCGCTATCTTGGTTTGTTGAGCACCATCAGAGTCACGTGACTTGCGCATTGAACATCTGAAAGCGCTCTATTGTTTTACTCTTTCGCCCACTATCCTTACCAGTCCTCTCTACTAATTCTGTTCAAATGCACTTAAACTTTGCTTTGGGAAAAACGCTACGGGAAAAAGCGACGGTGTTATATCTTCTCGCCTATGGAAACATTCATGACTAAACAGCTCAAGCAATCAATAGTTAGCAATTCAAGGATTTATCCTCCTGCAGTGAAATCTTCTCTTCAGGATTTTGTTCATATCGGAAATTTAATGATATGTGATGAGCATCCTGGGAAACCTCTTACCCAGGACTTGGCACCTTAATTCTCCCGCCCCAGCTCAGAAATCAAGGCAGAGGTCCTGGGAACGCAAAAAAATTAGGAGCCACGGTATTTAATTAATCGAGTAAATGTGTCTTCCACCAGC
>NC_090870.1:53407021-53412021 GCF_036669935.1 Montipora foliosa
GGCTAAAATAACATCTATCAATGATTTGCTTTTCTCTGTAACTCTCGTCGGTTCGGTAATTTGATTGAATAAACAAAACATATCACACAAATCTTTGAGTGCCTTGTTTTCCGTTCTTCCTTCATCTTCATTAACAAGCATATCCAAGTTATAATCTCCTATTAAAATTATCTCCTGTAGGCACTTAAACAGGCATCAGTTCAATTGCAGAATTCAGCGACGATATAAATTCTGCAGGCTTATTGACTTTTTCGGATCTGTAACATGCACAGACGATGAAACGGCACTTTATAAAATCCATAACGTCCAAACATATTGCATATTACTGTTTCAACTCATCATCATTATCTTCCATCACACTTTGACAAAGCGCTGTAGTCGACTCTGTTGAATCACACAAACGCACTGGCTACTGAATGTAACGGCTGCTAATATTTGGATATGTTGGACGCGCAGCGTAAGAGTAGTTTTCATTGGCAACGCTGAGCCATTGAATTGTAGTTTATTAGTGTCCACACTGTCCTAACAAACGTATTAGTGATCGAATTAAACGTTATTGATTCTGCGTATGTTGCTAGGGTTGGTAGCTGAAACCAGTGCTGACTGAGCGTAGTAATAGTATTGATCATCATTTCGTTGCATGGGGAATACGTACTTGGAGCTAACTTCTAATTGCTTGTTGATTGGCTAAAAACATTAACTCTTTGACTCCCTTGATCTAAAACGTCATTCTCCTAACTACTTCCATAGATTTCTTCGTTAGCTGGTTATGAGAATTTGGCGCTCTATAAGGATCATACACTTCAGCTGATTATTGTAATGTCTTTAATGTGAACAAGAAATAAAACAACCGAGTTTTGTCTTCCGAGTACAGCACGTGTCTTTCGTTCCGCTACTAATCTCTCCAAAGCATGCATGTAGAAACCGTGTTCACCTTACTCCAATGCCAAATCAGCAGGAGCAACATGAGCGGCCGACACCAATGGTGAGCCAAGTTCCCACAGAAGACAAAGTAGCAACACCTGTTCGGAAGGACACTCCTGTTACTAAGGGAGACGTTCAAATACCCCCTGTAACACCCATTCTTGCCACTAGGACCAAGAGAATTATAAGACCATCGTTGAAAGTAAGAGAGAATCTAGGTTTAGCTTGAGGTTTCATTATATTATAAGATTACGTAGATCATTTGTCAGACTCCTCATGCTCTGTTCGTTTCCCTAGATACTCTTAAACTTTGGGGTGGGTGGGGGAGATGTTGTGTTAGCTTACACGAAGTATTGTTAAAGTTAGTTAAATGGCTTCTTGAAGTAAACACGTGTTGTTCATTGAAGACCACCGTAAGCCCAAATAACTCGACATCTACTAGTCGTTCTGGCATTGAAGCACCAATTGGGGACACTACAAACTGAAATTAACAATTATCGCAAATCAAATCAAATATTGGTTTGATCTGTCTGACTTGCTATCCAGCTGACAGCTGTATGTTTACTTTTTTACTTATTTATTTATTTTTCTCTTTATTAAAACCCTTTAAAGTACCTTAACTTATGTAATCGTGGTGACTTACAATTACGAAAATCGTTCAATTATAAGCGATTTTAAAATCAGGAACAAATAAAAACTAGCTATTAGAAACTACGTTCTGGTGTCATCATACAACATTCCCAATCTGTTAGTCCCGTGATAAGAAAGGCGTTTGACTCGGCTTGTGATTGGTTTCTTTTTGTCCCTCTCTCTGTTGTGATTGGCCAATCTTAGAGCAAGATCTCTATTTGAGAACCACGAGATGCCACACGCGAAAAGCAAGCGAAATCGTGTGGCACACGCTCTGTAATTTTGCTATATACAGAGCTCACAGGGAAGCAAGGGAATAACAAAGATTTCGATGGATAAGTCGCAGTATTCTGATTTTCCATAGTTATATGAATTGTCCTGCTTCCGCGATATTTAGTTGTTTGTTCACAAAACGAAAAAAGAAATCAAATTGGGCCATGGAAAGAGACGTCCTACTTCATAACATTGCCCCGGTTGTTTAAAATCCGTTTAACGCTAACCTTAGATTGAAACTAAGGAGTTTATTTCTCTACTCCCAAAAGTGTTCAGCACTGATATTTGGCAACATTTTACATTGGAGGAAGTCAACCACGAAACACAAAAATGAGCAAAAGAAACTTAAGTTTACGATAATCCTGGATTAAGTTAATCGGCTTTCGAACAATAATGATGAATAAAATCTACTTTCGTTGCAGAACATTGCACTTCATTTAGCCGACACAGGATGTCACCTTGATGCAGTGACTCGTTTGCGTTCATCTGACAAACAAGAGAGACGTACTCGTTAACAAAAGGAACGAAAAAGTACCGGACGCTGCCATGCAAGCCGAATAGAAAGTACTCCTTGCTATTATGAGCCACAAAAGGTAAGAAAGGGATAGGACTTATACTATATCTTTATTATCTATTTATTCAAACGCTTTTCAGTGTTGGCTAAGATCTCTGCCACAATTATTCTAGTCATTCGACAAAACACGGTCCTCGTTTAAAAATACTGACATCATGTCTCGAGATGTTACTATGGCGATGGCTTTATTATACACAGGCTTATTCCAAAATGGCCGCCATTTTAGTATTGTTTTGTTTCTATGCAAATTGGCCCCTATGGCCTCGCTTTCAAACGTAAAATTCAAAAGAATATTTAAACTTGAACGAGGCCATAAGGGCCAATTTGCATGGAAACAAAAGACTACTACAATGACGTCCATTTTGGAACAAGGTGTAAAGCGTTACTGTAGTATTTGACTGAGCAGAGATTGTGCAATGGTTAGAGCATTCGGCTCCCACCGGTGTGGCCCGGGTTCGATTCCCGGTTTCTGCGTCATATGTGGGGTTATTTTATTGCTTCTGTACTATGATTTCTAAATTGTTTTATGTGCGGTGTCTCCATGTAGCAACCCAGCGCTAAGTACATTTGACATTTAAGTTAATAAAGTTCATCATTACTTTCAAACAGGTCAGAACGCGACAAAACACAATTTTTAGTGCTCTGGAACTCACTCTCTTTTTTCTTTAGATTTCGTGCCTAATTTTAATTTTTAATTTATTATTATTGTGAACTGGCCAAGCCGAATATAAAGAGCGCAATCAATTTTTTTGATTGGTGTCGTTCAAGGTGGGATCTCTTAACCCTTTAAGGCCTGAGAGGCGGGGGAAGGGGGGGGGGGGGGTCATTGACGAACAAAATCGTTTTGCGTTAGACAGAGTAATAGCTGTAAGTGGTGCTTTAAGGTGCTTTTACATTATTATTGTGAACTGGCCAAGTCGAATTTAAAGAGCGCAATCATTTTTTTTCGTAAATTGGTGTCATTCGAGGTGGGGTCTCTTAACCCTTTAAGGCCTGAGAGGAGGGGGGGGAGGGGGGGGAGGGGGCATTGACGATTAAAATCGTCTGGCGTTAGAGAGAGTAAAAGCTGTGAGTGGCCACTGGGAGTTAAAGGTGCTTTTACACTGTTAATTTTTTTGTGCAACTTGTCTCGCAACGCCATGGCGAGATAATTGACAACTATCCACCACCAGCCACCGACCTTGAGGTAAATACGTGTTTACTAAAACATTGAGATAAAATAGCACAAAACGATGATTTTAACTTATTTATTACTGCAGCAATTGCAATATTTTCGAGCGCAAATCCACCTGAGTTGCTCGGAGGTGAATAGCAAAGGATATTTGGAGATTGAGTAGCCAATCAGAGCTGCCTTCAAGGCTATCCACAGTTTTAGCATATACTAAGTTCCAATGTAACATACCGGTACCTTGCAACGCCTAAAACCGTTGCAAAAAGTAGACTTGAGTTCTACTTTCCACAAAGTTGCAACACATTTTGGATCATTGCTTAGTGTAACACCCAATGAAAATGTTCCCCCGTCCTCATGTCATCATCAAAAACGATACAATTCGCAAGAAACGTTGCCCAGTGTACAACTCGTCGAGAAAATTGCTCCGCAATATGGGAACCTTTGTCGCAAAAATCTGGGAGAGAAGTTGCTAGAAAAATTGTAAAGTGTAACAATGCCCTTAAACACTCGATGGGCCGATTAATTTACGCGGTACGACATTTGTAACATGCGACAAGCTTACCACAGGCTTACAACTCGTTTACGATTGTCGTGTACGTTGGAACTATTTGCAGTAAAGCAAGTAAACGTCTCTACGCTCTACGGTGTTTGAAGCGAAGTGGTGTGCTTCCTAGAGACCTTTGTTCTGTTTTCTGCTGTTTTATTCGATCCGTTGTTGAATATGCGTGTCCTGTGTGGCACTCTTCCCTCTCTAATGCCCTGTCTGACGAACTTGAACAAATACAGAAACCTGCTACAAAGATCATGCTTCCTGGCCTGTCCTACCGAGAGCGACTCGCTCATCTGAAACTACCCACCCTCCAAGAGCGCAGAGATGAGCTTTGTCGTCTTTTTTACAAGACCATAATGCGACCTGAAGACCTAATCAATGATGTTTTACCTCCAATAACTGAGTCTGTCTACTCTTTCCGGAACGCAAGGAAAATTCCACAAATAAAATGTCGCACGAAACGTTTCCAGAATAGCTTTATCCCTTACGCAGTTAAGAAATGGGACGCGTCACCTTAATTTCAGCTGACATTGTATCTAATTATTAAAGATTTCGTATGAATTTTATTAGTTTTATGTCATTGTAATCTTGAGTTTTTCAAATATTTGTCACATTTATTTGCCATTCAAGAATCATTAAAGTTGCATAATATAATATTACGTCAGAGAAAATGTCGTAGCATCTTAAAACATGTTTTAAAACGCTGCGATAATCGTAAGTCATGTCATAGACCTGTCGTAAGCATTTCGCCGGCGCCAAAATGCCACCGTGTAAATCGGCCCGAGGATGTGCTCTCCACAACATCAAGGCTGCAGCATTACGAGAGGCACATAAACGACGACGACGACGACGACGACGATGATGACGATGATGATGAT
>NC_090870.1:53437021-53439521 GCF_036669935.1 Montipora foliosa
TATCGAACAGCCATGCTAGCGAGAGGAATGGATCTATTCCTTCTATGTCATCACATACATACATACATACATACATAAACTTTATTCAAGTGTCTATAACTATTTAGCTCTTAGCTAAGAGCTAATTGGGGACACTTAATTAAAATTGATCAATAAAATTAAGATTAAAAAGATAAAATTGATAGATACATGTAAAAATTTACAAATTTAAATACAGTTAACGATTAACTGTAGAAAGAGTTAATTATTTACAATGCTACTAACATTACTAATTTAGTTAAACATATAAATAATTTAAAAAGGGACTAAAATCAGAAGTTATCGTCAGGACTGGCACACTTGACAATTGCAGCTCCCGTCCAATAATCCTTTTATGTCCATACCTCGGATTGCGTGTTTAAATGCTTCAAGGCTCGTTTTTTGACGTAAGTTAATATTTATTTTACTCCATAAATACGGTCCTAAATATCGGATACTATGTTTGCCGTATTTTGTAGTGTTTACCCTAGGGCTAAAAAAATCCTTGTTACGTAAATTGTATTTACTATTTGAGATAGGGAAAATGTCAATTATACTCTTGGGTACCAAATTATGTTTCACTTTATACAAAACGTTGTGCAATGACGTTTGGAAACTCTTCGTTGCAAGCCAGTTTGTGATGTCATTGAGAGACTAGAACAGCCTCTCTCACTAGTTTGGTTGTACAACAAATGTCTGTTAGTTTTGGTGACTTCTACGGCGTATAAGAAGAGAAATGTTAGGGATTAAAAGGTAAAATGAGTTTGCCGTAATGGTTCTACAATGATTAGGGGAGGTTTTTGTCGACGATTTTTGTGTTAACTACAAAAATGTACCAGGCAAATAAAGTTAAGTTGTTTTCCATTCCCCTTGAAGAATAGAGAAAAAGCACGGAAGTTCTTTCCCCCAGAGTGAACTTTGACCTTTTTGCTTAAATGACACTTGGCATGCGCCGTATTTTTTATTGAAATAATAAACTTGTGTTTTGTGGTCTCTTAAAGTTTATTATGCGTTTCATTATACAGTGATTATTTATAAGGTTTTTGAAAAAAAAAAAAAGTTGGCGTATGCGTACTTTAAGCGCCCGTACTTTTTCTAAGCTTTTTGGCGGGAAAATCTGAGTAAAATTGCACAGCGTTTCCCCTGGCAACATCTTCAAGGAAAAGTGAATGTTTAAATGTTTTCAACGCAGCAAAAAAACTAAAGAAAAAACGCTCGAGTGTTGACTACCTTCGTCCCCGTTTTTCTTTTCGCATAAATAGGTTAACCTTGCAGTGTTTTGAAAAAGAAGCTTATTAAATGCGGCGCCGACTTTCAGAGGATATTGCCCCAAAAAGTCGTAGCTGGCAGACCTTATTCTATAAATGGCTGTCATTTTACTGTTTTTGTTTTTGTTCAAATTAATCTTAGTTGAAAAGAATATTGTTTATTGAACAAAGCAAAAAGGGCTAATTTATAAAAACGAAAGACAATTTAAATGTCAGCCATTCAGGTGCATGCAAATACAGTTAAAACTACAGTAAATATTTAACAGTTATTCACCGAAGTGGAGGTGGCTAGTGGTGAATATTTACCCAGCCGCGAAGCGGCGAGGTAAATATTCACCACTTGCTACCGACACTGAGGTGAAATTATAGTTGTTTTAGTATATACTAAAACAATGAAATAATATAGCACTAGAAGATTTTAACTCATTTAATCGTGCAAAAATTACAACATTTTCGGGTGCAAATTCCACGCGAATTGCTAGGAGGTGAACAGCAAAGGATATCCGGAGTTTGAGTAGCCAATCAGCGCGCGCGTTCAACGGTATCCACTGTTTTAGTATATAACAAAATGCAATAATTGTCTTAGAACCTTTGTAGCTTCTCGTGTTTCTTGTTTGAAAGCAAAAATAATTTCATGGTTTAAAATCAGTCATAATCACATCTATCCACTAAAGTTATACTTCCGTTTACATACCAGCCAAGATGACACTGGCCGATGACCTAAGACGTGTAGAAAGTATTGGAAAATGCGTTGCCGAAGCGCCCTATGCTGTCCAGTAGAAAAGGTCTTCTCCTCTAAATTAACTACTACTTCGAGCTTCTTACACGAATCTAATGTCTTTGAAAGCTTCTAAAACTCTGCTCGCTACTGCTTGTGCCTTCGCGATTTTCTTTATGTCAAAGTCAAACGTTTCCCTTTTCCACAAAACAAAACTGAACAGGCTGATAGTTATACAGACCGAGGTGAACAAACCAATGCGAAGTGAAAAGGTTATGTTTACGTCTTTACCCCTAATATCTGCTTAATAGCATAACATATGAACTTGATCGAAACCGGGCGAAGTTGCGCCAATATGGGCTGACGTGCAACATTCAAAACCTTGGAGGTTTTGAGCTAGTTAGCTAGTTTGAGCTAGTTATTTCGTTTGCCGGTAATTTGTTTGCTCTTAAAATCTACCAAGCAGACCGAAATTTGTTCTCTTTTCTAAAATATA